>NW_006795034.1:136704-170313 GCF_000442215.2 Lipotes vexillifer
TGTAGGGAAGTAGAATATATCAGGAGGCAACAGCCCAGAGAAGCTCCACTTGGAAATATGCAGGAGATATGGAGGACGAATGCTGTCTGCTGGGCCTGTAAACTGGAAAACTATTTCTAAAGGTTTGCAAATCACATACTCACTCTTGTACACACGTTACTGCACCGTATATACTTTCATGGTCAAGATTTGTAATCCTCTGATATGGTTCTTATTTAAAGAGTTGAGATGAATGGACTTCAATAGTGCAACAGATATGTTTATTCAACTAGGACCCTGGAACAGAGAAAACAGTTGATGGGGAATCAATTAAAGGGATTTGGAGAGCAATACATCTGGTATCATTGTATTTTACATTTAAAAATGCAAACATGGTGATTATTGCAGGTGCTTCTCTCTGATCATGATTCAAACCTGCTTCTAAAATTTATCATTGTCCTAGAGAAAGACACAGCAACAGTACTCCCAAATCCTTCATTTTCTTTCCATCTAATTCTCCAGCAAAGTATTCTTTTGTGAAACTGCAACACTGAATTTTATAAGCACGCCACCTTAAATTCTTTCTCTCTACACATGTAGGTCTGGGTTTACTCCTAAGGCAATTATTTTCTAGTAAGAAGTATTAGAACCCTCATCAGCTGGTGGATATTTCTTCTCCAATCACGGCCTACCACACACACAGTGATGTGAGGATTCAGGGTAAATTTTTTTCTGCAGTTTTCTCTATTAAAAAAATAGCTTTTCTTCCTAAAACAGTGACATATGTAAGTATTGATTTTTATTAATATGCACATTATATTTTAAAGGGATATTAAACAAAACAAAAATATTAAAATACTGGCCCCTAGTTACAGTGAATGTTCTTCTATATCCTTTAGCTCTTAGCTTCAGTGTTTATCACTTACTTGTTCTATCTTCACACCAAACTCCCTAGAACTCTTCCTGGTGTTAGAACCTCCCAAGACAGACTTTTGGGATCTTGATGGCCAAACCTCTCTCTCATCTGCACAATGCTTCCCATTCAGAAGCTTTCAGCTGCCCTCTGGAGTTGGTGGTGGTGAGAACTCTCACTACCTCACTGACCATTATTCCCCTCTGCCCGCTCTCGGAGAATTCAGGAAATCACCTTACACACATCCCACAAGGATTGGCAGAAGCTGGCAAAGAGAAGTGTGTGTGTGTGTGTGTGTGTGTGTGTGTGTATTCATCTGTGATTAAATACTGTCTTGAAAACTGATTACTTGCTTCTTTTCCTTTCCAGGTACTTATTCTTAACCTCTCTCTTTTGGCACTGGCCTCATCTACAATATGGTCCATCACCTTTCAAACCAGTCCCAACTCAACAAAACCTACTGAAATTGATTTGTATCCAAAAACTTGAAAGTTAACTAGGGTTGTACTAATAACAATCTGTTTTAGGGTGGGAGGAGCAGGGGTAGGGGTAGGCCTGACTTGCAGTAATTCCCATTTCTGTGGTGTAAATACTCCCACCCTGGCTGGTTTCAAGCTTCCAATGCGATGCCAGTGTATGCAGACGTGGAAGAGACGATGACATTTGGCCCACGTGAGCCAGTATAGACTGGGTCCAGCACACCACTGGAACACCCAGCTTACTAGGCCCAAGTTTTAAAATGCATTACATAGCATGTGACAGGTTTCAAAGCGGAGAATTTACTTACTTCACATGGCCACCCAGCCATAAGTTTTGGGGCCCTCACTTCCGTTCCTGGCCCTTGCTTCCTGCAATGGCTATGGATTATCTGAGTACAAAGTGAGATGCATTTCTACTATATAAACTCTGAATGCAAAACCCCTGGAAATCATTTTCTAGACCTAATACAGGTTAATGCTATTAGCTACTATTTATACCAAATCCATTACCTCTCAACATGAATGCATTAAGCAGCACCTCTGTTCATCCTCACATTAGCTGGATTACAACTGTCCCATTGCTATTATTTCAAATTAAAGCAGATAACGCGTTTGAAAAATATACACCCAGGAATAATCCCGAGTTGAAGGAAGTGGATAAATTGTGGAAGGAAAATTGCCTGATTAGCAAGTAAAAGTCCTCAAGTTGTGTTTTCTGATGTTCAAAATTAATAGCATAATCATGTACAACAAATTTTCCTCTGAGACAAAATGAAGTTATCCAAAATCATTCAAACAACCTTGATATTCATAATTTATCATTTATAGGTCAAATTCTTCCTCCTCGATGAAGACATTCCACTGCATCCCACTGCAAAAAGGCCTCGTTTCACCATCCGGATGATAACCCTTGGAGGACATGGCAGGCCAGATATCTTTTGTATCCTCCACAATATCCAACATTCGGTAATTTACTGACTGATTTATTGTTTGATGGATTTTGGCTAAATCTGAAGGTTTCTGACTGAAGCCAGTGAGTCTCTTAATCCATAGATAGGCTTTCTCTATTTTTTCTAAACCAGAAGTTAGGACATATATGATAACAAATAATTTTTTCTGATTTACAAATTTCTTTATACGGAAAGTCATAAAAAACACAAATCACATTTAGTCATTTGTTAACACAAAACAGTCTTTCCTGAAAAGAAAGGAAGTTATACTATGAGCACAGTCACCCTGGACCAGGTAGCATTCTAGTCATTTACTGCTGTGTAACAAATCATCCCCAAACTTAACGGTGGAGAGCAACAACACTCTTATTTTATCTCTCAGCGTTCAACTGGGTGGTTCTGGCTGGGGATCTCGCTCATGAAGATACAATCAGATGATGGCTGGAGTTCAGACAGCTTGTCAGATGGAGGCTGGCTGAGCAGGTCTCTATCTGCTTGTAGTCTTGGGACCTCTCCACGTGGTCTCAATGCAAAGTCTTCCCAGCAGAGGGGACTCAGAGTAGCCATACATCTTACATGGTGGCTCAGTAGGTATGTCAGTGAGTGTCCTAAAACAAACTGGGAGAAGCTGCATGGACTTTCCTTACCTAATCTCAGAGACAACACAGCTTCAAAGCTGCCATGTTCACTTAGTTAAGCAGTCTCAAAGGGGAGGGAAATAGACTCCACCTCTAATGTTTTACTGATTCAATGTAAAAAAACAACTGACATGCAATAAACTGATGTGAACTATCTGATGTCTTGAAAAATGTATAAACCCATGACACAATCACCATAACCAAAGTAATGAACTTACCCATCACTCCTAAAAGTTTTCTCATACCCTTTGGTAATAACCCTCCTTTATCTTCTCCCCGAATCCCAGGCAATTACATCCTGCCTGCTTTCTGGCACTAATGATTAGTTTGCATATCCTGCATTTTATATAAATTGAATCCTACAAGATGTGCTCTTTGTTTGGCTTCTTTTCCTCAGCATATTATTCTGAGATTCATTCATGTTGTTGTGCATCTCAACAGTTCACAATAATGTTGTTGTGCATATGAATAGTTGTTCCTTTGTATGGATATTCCACAGTTTTAGTCCTTCAGATGTTAGAGATATTTGTGTTGTTTCCAACTTGGGGCTATTACAAACAAAGCTGCTACGAACATTTGTGTACAGGTTTTGGCATGGAAATGCATTTTCATTTCTCTGGGATAAATGCCCAGGAGTGTGACTGCTGGGTTGTATGTTAAGTGTATGCTTAGTTTTTTTTTAATTGCCATACAATAGTATGGCACTCTGGAAAATATTCCAGAGTGAAAAGAAGTGAAAAGAGGTTTAACATCATCAAATATTCCAGAGTGACTGTACAATTTTACATTCCCACCAGCAGTGTATGAATAATCTAGTTTCTCTGTATTCTCACCAGCATTTTATGCTATCACCATTTTTTACTTTTAGCCATTCTGATAGATGTGCTCACTGCAGTTTTAATTTGCATTTCCCTAATGATGTTAAACTTCTTTTCATGTGCCCATTTGCCATCTGTATATCTTCTTCAATAAAATGTGTATATATTTATATCTTTTGCACATTTTGAATTGGATTTTTCTTCTTTACTGTTGAGTTTTGAGAGTTCCTTATATAACACATAAAAGACAATTGTCAAGTCAATATCTTTAAGAGAACTAAATAAGAAAAAAAATTATTCATGAAATAGCTATTTCTGGTGTTTTATTTGCATGTGGTCTCACTTTCTTCCTTAAGGAATCTCTTTAGCATATCTTGTAGTGCTGGTGTGTGGGTCATTTTGTTTGTCTGCAACATCTTAATCTTTGAAAGTTATTTTTTCCGGGTATGGAATTTTAGGTTGACAGATTTTTTTTTTTTTTGGTTTTGCAAAGAGTAAAGAGTACTGTCTTCTCACTTGCATTGTTTCCAAAGAGAAATCTACTGTTATCCTTACCTTTTCTCCTCTGTTCAATATGCTTTTTAAGATTATTTTATCACTGCTTTTGAGCAATTTGATTATGATATACCTCAGTGTGATGAGTCACATGACCATCTCTAATCCAATCCCTGGCAAAGGAGAATAGAATTATGATGAAAGATTTAAACTATGACTCATCTCCTGGGAATATGCTCACCTTCTCTGAGCCAAGTTTTGCATGATACCTGCAAAAGAAAAAAGTTTTGTTAGCCAGTAAAAAGACGTAAGAAAAATTTGGGAAAGCGGAGTAAAGACCTGAAAAGATTGAGTATATCAAGGAACAGGATAGAAACCGATTAAGAGATCTTATACTTCTAAATGTACACACCATGTAATAAAATATAATCATCCTGGATATGACATATTTGTTTAGCTGGCTTGGGGTTAGAGTTAGGATAGGGTATGTACATAAAGTAAATATCTTAGGTATCCAGGAAAAATTAGGCCTGGGTAGGAAAGGAGTAAGCTCTTCCTGTGTAATGACAGCGGTCCTCAGTTGACACGGTTGGCACGAAAATCCTTTTCTACTGTAAGAAAAGTGCTTTATGGAATTCTGAAGATGATACAGAGTTGTGGACTGGGTGAGGAGAATCTACTACAGCAAAAGCAAGGGGCAGCATTATAATCTCAAACCAAAGTCTTAAAGAGGCGCCCTAACCTTCTTCAGCTCCTCAAATGGTGCCAGGAAACAAGATGAGCATAGTATCCTCGGTCCACCCTTGTGTTTGTCCCTGGCAATTCATCCAAGAACCTCAGGGTTGAAGAAGCAGCTTATCTGAGAGTCCTAAAGGTCATTTCATTTAAAAAATCCTGTCTTAGCCTGCAAAAAGCAGAATTCTTCACGTATGCGGGAGTTTCAAAGCCAGACCCATCACCATAATCTAACACAGTTGATGGTTCTTGTCAAAGTCTTACTTATACTTCTTCACAGCAGTAACATTACAAGAAAATAAGGGCATAAGAGTACATCACGAAATATCATTCATTATTCTGCTCACTTCATTTCTGAAAGAATTATCTAAAAAGGGGATAACACACACTAATAAAGACTGGAAAGCTCCCATTTGGCCTGGAATGATGGTTTCACCAAGGGACTGTGCTACTGTAAAGGAACTTAGAACGGAGCCATAATTCTTGCATGAATGTTCTTCCAGTATTTGAATATGGGTTATGGTTTGATGGAAAGTGGGAAATTTTATGATCTTGCTAAAGTGATTCTGAAACTAGCGTATCAGGAGTCCACTTATTCCATGTTCTTTCAGGAATAAACAACACATATAAACCTCCTCAGTGGCGCTGTCAGTAGGGACTTCTCTGCCTACAGGTGATATGATACACCTCTCAGTTAACTCTGAAATCCAAATGCAAAATCCAGCCTTTAAGGATTTTGTTACACTCCCTGAAACACTTTGGTTCTATAACCCAAAGACTAGAATACACTCACCTGTATGAGATTTTTGTTTAAAAAATACAATGTAGATATGTGATGCCACTTTCACATGTTCCTTTTTTATCAGAAGATGTAAGCACTAGAGTGAAGATGATGAAGAATTCCTCCTATCACGTTGACATGTTCATCATTTAACCATTTGAAGGCACCAAAGAAAGAGAAAGGTCATTATCGAAAACATGGCATAGTATTTTTATCTGACCAGTGAAGTGTGTTGCCCTGGTTCACAGTGAGAACAGTGACCCAGCCAAAGGAGACTGTCACACTTAGAATCTGGTTTGCAATGTGCCTTTCATTTCAGCATATGACCTCCTTTTCGCCACATATCAAAGAAGCTGTAAAGGTCAGCTGACCTCTTAAAAGTGGGAGAGACAAAAGTCAGTGCTGCTACATTGGCAGCAGGGTTTCCAAGTCAGACTCTTTCTCCAAAACTGCAATAGGGTAAAGCAGTCCACAGCCGCCTGGGTAAGAGACAACCCGCCCTTTGGTTTGCAGAAGTCATCTGGGGCAGTTTTAACGGCAAGAAGATATGGGTTTTGCAAATTTCTCAAATCAAACTGAGAGTGAAAGAGAGCACTTTGAATAATTATGTCAGAAAATAGACATACATGAGGTGTGTCCTGAGCAAACAGAGGCATATGGTCATATATAATAATGAGGGCAGGATTGTAAGAAACATAAACAAATATGCAAAGTATAGCTACTAAAACTGCACTTTATGGCCATTATATTGTCATAGAAACACAAATGAGTTTGCATGTGGAAATCCCCTTCCAAGACAGCACTGGTTGATGTCATTTTTGTCGTTATCACAGGAGGTGGAAAGAGTAGATGGGAGAGAGCACTTGTACAAATAGCACAGAAGCTTCTGCTAATAATTATAATGTGCACTTGCTACAGGGTAAAATGATACTTAAGGATAGAGTGGGTTAGGAGGGTTTCATTTGCTGCCTTCCATTTTGGCCCCTTGCTCCTCTTTTGATGGCTACCAGCACAGAGGAGAAAATAGAATCTGTCCAGAGCAAGAGACTCTGTCCTCGTTCCAGCTGTGAGTCTCTCACGGGAACACCCACCACCCAGACTCCCCCAGCTAGACAGGGCATCCTTGGGGGGCTCCTGCCAGAGTTATTTCCGTGAGCTCCTACCTTTTATAACCAAAACCATTTCCAATGATGGAGAAATCCAGGAGTTAATTTTTGTCTTAAACCCTTTAAATGTAAAGCAGAAATGATTGCTAATTGAGAAATCTATGTAGCAACTATTTGGGGAAGAAAAAACACACCATTTTTTTTTTTATTGTTGTTGTTGTTGAAACGTTTCCCACTCTTCCCCCTCCAAAAGAGAGAGGTGTGGGTGTTGGGGCAGAAGAGAGAAAAGGAGCAAAGTGGCTTCAGCTCAGTGAAACACTAAAAAACTGCACATGAATCAATTATGAAGAAGAGAAGGTCCCTTTGAATGAGGAAAAGCTGATTGGAATTAAGATAGGCTTTGTTCCTATCTGCAAGGTACAAGGAGGGGACTTTTCAGCGGAACAGAAAAGGGGGATTTGGGACTGTTTGGCTGCTTAATGCCATAGTGCTTCAGAGCCCATGTGAAAATTTGCTGCTGGCTATTAATCATCATTGTGCCCCTGCAAAGAAGCTGTTACAATGATGACTATATGTCATTATATTCCCACTGTAAGTAACGAATCAGAGAGCTGGGAAAGTTGGATAAGAGCGGCTGGCAAACTTTTAAGCGGTGGAATCTATTTAAATAAATTTACATCACATTTGCTACTTTCTCTGGTATGGGAATCATACTTTAAAATGAAACAATATGCTGTGTTCATGGGGCCTGGTCTTTTATTCCCCTGTCTCTGAGCCTACTTTCCAGGTCAGCCTTTGCCAGCGCTGACAGCACGCTTTTCTCATAGCCTCTCCTTCTCATAGCCTTTGGTTGCTTTCAAGTTCAATTTAGCACAATAAAGTTGTTATGCATGACAGTTTGGAGAGCAGAATAGGTGGTGTCTGAGCCCGCTGTGTCGCTACAAAGTGGGTCCATTCTCTGTGGGCCGGCTCAGTTACTGGAGCCTTACTGGTGGGATACAGCCATGGACTTCCAGACGTTCCCATCCTGACGAAAACAATTAGCTTCAAACCACACGAAGCCGCGGGGTCAGCCTCTCTTTGACTGAGACTGCGCCATTTAATGTGCTGCAGTGGATTTCAAATTTATGTTGATTTATCCTGTTGTGCTCCTCTTTTATGCACTTTATTTACAGATGTGTAAAGAACAGGGCAAGTTGGACTCCCACATGCTTCAAGAGTTTCATGAGAAATCTAAACCATTGTTTTATGTTTATCTTATAGAGAAATAGAGTTGAAACGTGTCAGGCTTAATTCCATTAGGCTGAACTGCCCAGAACAGAGCCCTGGGGTTTGGAAGACAGAAACTGAAAGGAAGTGTCTCCTTGGCTAAGCATCATCAACAAGCCAAACAACAAACAACCCTAAAACACCAGTGTTGTCAGCATAGTTTTCTATTGTGGGAGATTACCCTCCAAAATCCCACTCTGACCTGAAAGTGACAGATCTTTTAATAGAAGCAAAATGTAATTCTCAGCCATTACCGGCCACCATGTGTATTTGTGTGTGTGCATATGGATGTATCAGATCAATTAGTGTTTAGTATTCACTGACGTCCACCCAAGTGCTTACTGTCGAATGATACATTCTACTGCCGAAAACAAGTATTATTTGATTTTGACACTGCACAACTGTCCTCCTGCAGAGAATATAACCTCCTCTTGTCCCTCTGAAGAGAATCATATAACAAAGCAAATTTAGGTGCAGTTTGAATTTTACCATCAGAGTCATCTAGGCCAGATGTCTTCAGTCTCTGAGCAATCCCAGTAAAATAAATCACAGTTGTCTTGATTACTGATCTCACTAATTATAGGGTACCACCATCAAATAAGCCTCCTTCTAGATTAGAAATTAACTGAAAGCATATCTTAAAAGCATATTTCACTTTCTTAAAAGAGCTCAGTATTTTTCTGTAAGCTATTGTAACACAAAAAATTTCTTTTTGCCAAAAAGGTGAAATACAAATAGAAACTGTGCCACATAATGTTTGCTTTAACTGTGTACTAGCAGAGAACAGTAAAAATTAAAATTTCACGTGGGGAAATTTTTCTGGAAAATAATTGTTTTTCTAACATATCATTTAATATAATTTCAAAATGGTTTTGACCAAGTTACATCATTAAAAATAAAAATATATATTTCATTTCAGCGAAGTTTGAGAAGGAAAGTCAGTTGTTTGCTCTGGTCATCCCCCTCCTTCTGCTAATGTTTGAATATTATTTGGTGTCATTTTTAGTAATGCATTTTTTTGAAGTGCTCATTTAGAATGGTTTTTGGAAATGGAGCTGGACAAAGAAAAATTGATTTATGAGAGAAAGTAAATGTGTTTATGACAAAAGCACTACACCTTTTCTAATTTTCAAATGGGATCATTTCTTTGCCATTCAAATGAGTGAATGCTCCAAAAAGTGACCAAGATATTTAAGTGATAATTTTGCATTTAAACAGTCTTTTTTTTTTCTTGTAGAAATATGTCATAAGCATATTTTTAAATCCCCCGTCCAAAAGTAGTGAGAACAGAAGTTGGTTAGAGGGAAGGGTATGCCTGGAAGTTTACACACACACACACACACACACACACACACACACACGCACACACACACGCACACAGGAACACAATGTACAAAAGTATACCATAGTATAGGCTAGAACACTTAATATACATCTCCTCATCTGAAATCTGGAAATATAGAGTAACTTACTATAAAAGTTTGTTTCCTCATCTCAGAAGAAATTTCCGAGAAAATATTGTTAAATTAATAAAAAAAAAATAGAAGATAGTTTTGGAGGGAAGCTTGAAGGATTATAATATGCCATAATGATTTTATGTAATATTTACAGACCCAGAATTTCAGACTGACAGACTTATATTCATATTCTTTATTTGAGAAAAGGTAACCCAATAAAAACTGTTGTGTGTAGATAGATCATCTTCACTTCTCAGTGAAGTTGCTTCTGTTAAGCTGATATGGAAGATGGTC
The DNA here is from genome assembly GCF_000442215.2 of Lipotes vexillifer. Classification (NCBI taxonomy): domain Eukaryota; kingdom Metazoa; phylum Chordata; class Mammalia; order Artiodactyla; family Lipotidae; genus Lipotes; species Lipotes vexillifer. Next base: position 146,619 of record NW_006795034.1, read on the forward strand.
GATCTTCAGTGTTCTCTTGGATTGAAGGAAAGAAGGGAAGAGAAAGAAAGGCAAAATGAAAAGCTCTTTATAGTGAGTGAATTTGAAGTGAGGCGACATAAAAGAGAATGAGAGCAAGAAGGCAGTATTCACCAAAAATGGCATCAGCAACATTAGCTAAATTTTACCAAAGTCCTTTGGCTAAAATAGGTATCCAAGACAGCATAAGCTTCATGAGAATATAATCGTGAGTTTAAATTGCAGCTTTACCACTTACTTGCTTTGTAGCCTCAGGTAAGTTTCTAAAAATGCTGGAGCTTCTTTCTTCCCATTCATAAAATGAAATCATAATAATCCCAAAGTTGTGGAGACTAACCAACAAAGGTAAAGTGCCCAATACAATGTCTGGAATGTAGTATTTTATAAATACTGATTCCCTTTACCGCCTCAATTTTTTTTTTTTTTGTGGTACGCAGGCCTCTCACTGTTGTGGCCTCTCCCGTTGCGCAGCACAGGCTCCGGACGTGCAGGCTCAGCGGCCATGGCTCACGGCCCCAGCCACTCAGCGGCATGTGAGATCTTCCCGGACCGGGGCACGAAGCTGCGTCCCCTGCATCGGCAGGCGGACTCTCAACCACTGCGCCACCAGGGAAGCCCCTCCTCAATTTTTTGATATAGCTCTTGCAATTCTCATCCTCAAATTCTTCTGTTGGTCAATAATAAGTCAAAATTGTGAAATAAAGTCTTAAGAGAAAGAGAGACATTCTTGGTAACAAATTTTATAATGGATTTCTGATGGTTTGGACTTGAGAAAAACTACACCCACATAACTAGTTTTTATTTGGTTGTATTTAGGCTTTGCTTACCCTAGTTTGAACACTGAAGCAAATTAATAAAGACCTGAAGAAAGGGTGCTAAGACCATGGCAATGGTATCTTCCCTTATGTAGACGTGGGTTTAAAGACACAATGTCATGATACCCACAAGGCGATCTCCACAAAGTCTCCAGAGTCTTAGTGAGAAATCTGAGATGCCAAAAGTAGAGGCCTTTGGCATTATAAGAAATAACTTGCTTAGTGGTTATTCCTGTTGCACCAGAATAGTATGCTTTGGAGGAATAATGCTTTAGTGCTCATGAAAAAAAATGAGTGAACTCATGGACCTAACACTCATTTATTTATAAAACAACTCCTTCAGAGGAAGAGAATCATACCTCCCAAATAACAGACTTCATTCCTGTGAAACAGTCATGAAACCATAGATGAGTTCGATGATGGGGAACGTGGGTAAGGGAGAGGATCTCGTTTTATTCAGGGTTTGAACTCTGCTTCACCAATATAACACTTAGGCAAAACTTAAGGCAAAACTTTCAGACGATTATGTGCTATTTCTACTTATACAAGTTTTCCAGGTACTAGCAATGATCTTGACCAAGTGACTGGCCATAGTTATTTTTTTCTCCTATACTGCTGCCTAATTGAATCCTTATATTAATGACAGCCTTATTTTAAACCGTGCAAGTATACTGTAGAGTTAAATAGGCATGTGTAATTAAACATTATATCAAACAGCAAAAAGGACTCAATTTTATGTTGGAAATGCCACATATGATGGAAGCATGATAAACATTTTTTCTAAATGCAGTACGTGGAAATATTGGTCCTTTTTTCCAAAGTCTATTATTTTTTATGTCAGTTGATCACATTCCTTAATGAAGTGGGTTTTGCCTTTTTAAAATATGCAAAGCATGAATCAGCCTTCGATCTTGACTTTTAGATGAAATCTTTCTTTACAAATATTGGTAGAAAACCAAGAAGAAATTAGCTACATTATATTTCTGCCTATTTCCCTGTCTTTTAAATATTCAATAGGATATATTTTCTTACATCTCAACATTGATGTGATTATTTTTAAGACCTGTGAATATGGAATTAAACATACACATGTTAAGTAGGCTATCTGTGCAACATACAATCTTTAAACAATTTTTTTGTTTTTATGGGCAAGCTGTTAATCAAGAGACATATGTGCTGTTTTATATATCCACATGCTTTACTACCATTTTTTAGATAAGCACCATAACTTAAGTTGTCTTCCACACAAAGTTCTGGCAAGCTTCAATAGATTCATTAGTGGGTTTTTCTTTACAACCAACGAAGCTCAAAGAGCTTCTAACAATGGAGCTAATCACTGCCTCTTCCCTGACCCAAGCTTAGGTTTTCCCTCCTTTCACTTCAGACTCTTATTTCATTTCTGAGCAATTGGATTTCCGTGGCATTCCCAGAACAAATAAATATCTCCCTTTTCCCCCTGCTTACATCTTTTGTGTATATTTTTTCTATACGACTGCCCGTATTTAAAGTAGTGTGGTAATGGCAGGGTTCTTCAGGTAATCTTTCATTGGACATAAATGGTGTAGCATTAAAATGCAGATAATGTTACCTCAATTAGAGAATGCTGTGCAAAACTTGAAAAAGACGTAGCTAAATGTTTGGACTAAACAAGTAAGTCTATGTTGTTAAGAGTGGGGCTGGGCAAGTTGCATTTTCAATAGATCCCTTAATGAATAAATGTTAGACTGTATCAACAGTCCTGAACAGGCTTGTGGTTTGTGTGTGCATGAAGTGTAATGGTATCAATTGACTGGCTCTTTGTGGTTGCTATAAAGTACTCTTGAATGTGTCAATGGAGAGAAGGCCTGCAGACAATGAAGCCATGACAGCTGAATGTCAGCAGCGACCTTGAACCTAAACTGGTTTCACCATTCCAGTGACTCCAGCTACAGTAAAGACATGCACTGGAGCCGGACCTTCGGCATTGCCTGTCATTTTCTGTGTTCAGATTCCAAGCACTTAAGTGACAATTTCACCACATTCCTAGACCCTGCTAATATGCATCAGTGAACGTTCACTTATTAGTGATGGGGCTAACAATATGTTCAGCATTTTAATCAGTCTTGCATTGGCATTTAAAAATACAAAACACAAAGCAAAACAAAGCATCATTCTAGACTGAATGTTTCATATAAGCAGACTCATCCAGAGAAGATACTCAAAACATGTCTTTTCTGCAGCAATGGCTTCTTTGATATCGATCTTGCATTACACAGCATTACTGCACATACATTACTACATTTGTTATTGCTGCAAATAGCACATGATTAGTTAATTAAAATATGGCATCAAGAAATAATTAATATTTGTAAGGCAGTGTTTCTTTAATGAAAAACAAGAGAATACTTCTAAAGGTCATATTAACAGATTAAATGTGTCTTTAACATAAATGGAATGTTATTAAGCTAGGCTCAATATTCAGGAGAGAACTACAAAGCCTTTTGTGGCAAAATACTACTAATGAATTCAAGAAACTGAATCCCTTTGCTAATGCTGGAGTTGAGCTAGGTTAGAAGCCCAACCATAACTGACTGTTCCTAATACGTTCACTGTTCTCTGCAGTGGAGAACTGAGGGCAGGGAATAAGGGAACTGGATGGAGAGGGGGCGAGACCACAGGAAATAGAGGAAGACAAGGGAGAGAGAGAAAGAGAGATATAGAAAAAAGAGATTTTGATTGGTGAGAAACACATAAGCGTGTGTATGCAACAGAAAGCAGTAATTCTGAAAATTGGCATTCTAATATTGTAGGAAAGATAGATAATATTTTTTGGTATTAAAATATGTTATTAATGTGATAGCACTATAAGCTGATTACAACTCATTCTAAAGCAAATGTAACATTTGCGAAAAATGAACAATATAAAGAAAATTATTAACTTTATAATTATGAAGATTTGTAAATGCAAATTTGTTATTAGAAGTTTGTTGGGGATTGATATGAGTGAGGTATGCCACACACGCTTCATTTAACTAGCCCATCTTTGAGTCCTAATCATCAGTAAAAACTTGTGTGATACAGTATTGTTTGAAGTAAATAAAATTGGGACACAACTGTCCTCTTGTTTCTCTGTGATTATCTCAAGTATTTATATACTATATATAGTGAACTGCCTGATTAAATTTGTCCTTATAAGTCCTTTACCACATACAGTGGGAAAAGGAAACCCTTGAAGAATAAACCTATGCCTTTTACTTGAAAAAGCTCAATGTTGGCAAAGATTTTTCAGTAAGTTCCTAAAAAGGTGAAGTCACGTGTCTTAAAAATAAACAGAAAATATCTTAAACATGCTACTCTGAGAAATGTCTGCTATCCAGAAAACACTTGGGCATGAAGTTTATTATTTATTTATTTAGTAGGATAATTTCTATAAGTGTACTTTATCAGATCATACAATACTATAGAAAAAAAAGGTAAATACATCATCTTGATTTCATTATTTTGGTTAAAATATTCATTATGTTATCAAGCTACCAAAAATAAATAAATAAATAACCAGTGAATACTTTTAAGACAAATATTCAAATAACGGCTTCAAATCATCATCAATTTTCCAGGGATAAAAAATGGGCAAAATTAAATGCAGTGTATAGAGAGGTTCTTTTGGGCCTTAACTTCAAGGTATAATGAGGAAAACAAATAGTGAAACAGGAAATTTTTTTTTGCACTAAATTTTATGTATTTAATGTATTTAATTTTAATGTATGTAATTTTATGTATTTAGAAAAAAAGATAATTCCCTTTCTAATCTTTACGAATGTGCTTGCAAAGTCGAACATTCAATGTACACGTTTTTACATTACTATTATCACTTATAAATGGGCTGATACATTGGCAGCTGTACAAAATTGATCTGCTTCATTTACTTATTTTGAGTTTGAGATGACTGTATTTTTATAATTTTTCCCAATATATGTTTTATACCAGAAAGAAAGTATTAGTATCACCTGGTTTTATTTTGAATCATTGAGATTTATGTGATTTATATGCACTTGGAAAATATCATTTAGAAAGTTTTTATATTTATATTGGCACTTAAAATGTATACAGATGAGGTATAATTTTTATGAATGCCAGAGAATAAAGGGATTCCACAGATGCCACCTTCCATTATGAAGTGACATCTCTGCAAACTCCTATTGGTATCACTTTAAGTTGCCTCTTCACTCTGCTGTACGGAAGAACTCTCAAGAAGGCAAGCTCCAAATCTTGAAAAAAAGTTGATGGTTGAAATGAACACCTGTTTTTGCTGTTACAGTTATTTTTAAGTAGGATGATAATTCTCAAATGATAATTAATCCCCAATGCATATATAGGTTATAGAATTTAAGTTTAAATACAAAAGTAGCCAGAAATGAAATTCAGATTAACAGGTCAACACAATGTCTGCAGCCGAGGCACTCATTTTGTTGGCCTGCATACATTGGCAATCTTGACTAAAACCAAATTTACGTGGATGTCTGAACATATATCCTTCTTCATAAGACAGTTAAAGGGCATGTTTGGTAAACATTTGACTATGTTATTTAGGAAAATATTCTAAATAGATGCCTGTACTATGAAGGAATGATAGACTATTCCATGAATAAATATGTAGTAACTATGCTAGAATGTGTGCTTAAAAAATTGTACAAGAAACATGTATTAATATGGGCGTATTCTTATACTTAAAGCTACACTCCATAAAGGTGTATGCCAAGTAGGTTCTTCAGCATATGTGAACATAATGATGGATCATTTTAGAGTGCCCTTCATTCTCTTAAAGTCTCTTGAACTTTTTATTCTCAAAAGAAAAAAAGGATGGAACTGGGGGTGAACTTGGAATTACTTATTTTCAAATTTAGTGGTTTCATATTTAAACTACACCTTTATTTGTGTATTCATTCAGCAAATATTTATTTAATCTATCAAACATTAGGTTCTGTGTTTAAAAAAAGAAAAAAACATTGGATTTCTGTGTGAACTTTCGTTCTTTTTGTTTGCTTCTAAGCATCTAGTGTTTTGATCCTTGCCTGAGTTGTAGCTATGAGAAAAGACTCAAAAGTTTCACATGGTTTGGTTAAATGTGCAACTCTGACCTGAGACTCAAGCAACAGCCCCACGTGGGGCCTCATCGCTTTTCCCGGATGATGAAGGGGCTCTGAGGGCACCCCTCCCCCCCCACCACCCCATGCATTGCTCAAGATAAAACAACCATTCTTAAAAAACCACTCAGCTCTGAATTTATCCTGGACTGTATCTACACATTCAAATTTTAATTCAACAAGTATTCTGGGACATCTCTTATGTTCCAGATATAGTAGTAGCTATTCTGTCAGATGATATTTTATGTAATCTTTAGAGTCACCGTGTAAGGAAGAAATTCCTGAAGCTAAGACAATGCTCCAAATAAGGACAAGGTGCAATTCTAATCCAGATCTCCTCACTCCAAAGCCAGCCCTCTTACAGGTAAATTCCTACATGCCAAAATGACCACCTGATTCACTCAAGCCAAGCAGCGTCCATACTGAGTGGAAATATTAGGCAAACTACAACTTGGATGAATGGATTTTCTTAAGCTCCTAGAGATAGAAGCCTGTGGAAAAGAGAGTGAACGGATACACTTATCCAGTACATACAAGTATGAGCTCAGGTTAAAAGAACTCTGACTACATAACAACTCCCCGGCTCCTACCCCTTTAGTCAGTTCTCCTTCAAGAAAACTGTGCTTTTCTTCTCTGCAACAGGGGTGGCAACCACGAGGAATTTTTAATGGGATTGTGCCTCTAATTTTAGCAAGCTTGAGGTTAGGATGCTATAGCAGAAATCGGTTGCTACTAGGCCCAGCCACGATTTTATTGCTATACATGCCCCCTCTGCCTCCACACCGCTAGTGGTTAAGGGGTAGGTGAGAGCACCGACGTAAGTTCATTCTCATTAGAGCTCTGATCAGGGATGACATCTTTCAAAAAAGAGAACAACTCAAAAGAAGCTTATCCAGTGCCCAAATATTCAATATTTCTATATACTTAATTTCTTTAGCTACATTTGAATTATTCTATTCTTACCAAATTTTTCAACACATTAAAGAGAAAAGTTGATTCTTCACATTGTGTGGAAAACAACGTAAAACTCATTTTAAAGGAAAGTTTAATTAAATTCATGGTATATACTTCCTGATCTAAATAAAAGTATAATTTCTTCTTTTATTTTTGCTCAACTAAGTTATAAACCTGTGCAAATTAACATTAATCTTTATAAAAATATCAACTTCTTTAAATAATGTTTTGTGATCTAAAATGCAGCCAGATCACTGTCAATCAAATACATGTAATATTAATACTCATAGCCCTATCTACTCTCACCTAAACTCTACAACTTCAGTCCAGCTTCATACATATTCAAACAGAAAACTTTCTTGCATTCATTTTGTCAGTAAAATATTTAAATATATGCAATAAGTACATGTGATTATGGTACAATAAACATAAATATTTTTGTTAAATTTTGCTTTAGGTAACATGAGCTATTTTACTCTATTCTATTATACTGTTGTCTTAAAGTAATCCAAATAAACACATACATATTTTATAATGTTTTACTTAAGATGAAATGAATTCCAGAGGTAAAGATTCTCTTGTACATTCTCTAGTTGCAAGTCCTGTTGATACATAACAGATTCATAAAATCGGTTGGACAGTTTTAGAGATGAATATAAAGTATAGTCACATTAATGCTGAAATAATTATCAATAAAATCCTAAAAAGGAGTTCTATTGATCAGAGAGAAAAATGTAGTCTCATTTTACTTGTTACCACAAAAAGTTACATTAATACTATTGAGTAGCTAAGCACATTTAGAGACATCATGCAAATCCACCTGTCATGTTTAATTATAAACCACTGAGGAGACTGCTAATAAAATTAACAAATAAAAATAGCAATATTCATTATTTAACTGCTCTTGGTCTGAAAGCATATGAGAATTGCCACTTATAAATACCAAGTGCCATTTAAAAGATTAATCAATTAATTCATTGTAACGAATTCTCTGAGAAGTGTTTGTAACGAGGTCAGCTCCCTACAACATAACCTCACATTTTGAGATGCAGTCACCTTAAAAAGGTGACATCCACAGTTCAAAGTACTGAGAAGTATGATCACTAGGAAATAGGAGATATTTTTGAGTATTTCAAGGTCCACTTTTGTTTGGCTATTTTAGATACCATGGACAAAAACCATGTCAAACATAATATAATAACCCCAAACAGTAAAAGCTGGAACTCAGCACAAAACACTACATTGGTGATATTTCCTGACACTAACAGAATAAAGGGGATCCATTCCCACCACACTGAAAATATAGGATGTAATTTTAAATGCCTTTCTCATAAAAATATTTTTTTAGTAATTAGGCTGCACTGTGTTCGAGTATTGTCTTTTCATATGTCTACAGAAAGTTACTTTCTGAAAGGATACCTAGCTGTCCATATTCCTATGTTTCCCATCATAAGCAAGGCAAAGCACACGAAGGGTCTCCTCATTTAGTTTGCATCTAAAATATCTGAGAATTTGTAAAAATCAAATATCTCTAGTCCTGATACAGGTACTACATATTCCCCTCTTCAAAGTCTACAACAAATTGCCCGTTTTCTTTCAACATGTATCTAAAGTTTAAGAACCACACATACATTATGAGCCTTCCTTGGGTAGGCCCTACACACAAAGCATAGAATAGAAAGTACATTATTTCCTTAAAGCATTCCTGTTTCCTTTGGAATAATATCATTTAGAATGCACCTTAGCCATATTAAGTGGTTGACAGATAGCATAAACAAAAATAGGTTTTACATTGCAGCTGTACACAACACATCTTTGTACAGTTGACTGATTGCTTACAACAATAAAAAATAATTGCAGCATTCTGCTGTCAAACTTTCTGGCTAGTTTATAGTGAACTTTAAAACTATGATTCCTTTTTCTCAAATGCAATTAATTTGAAGATAAAAGCAATGTGGTGCCATGAAACATAAATTTTTCACCCCAGAAAGGAGATTGTTTGTTATCTAATAACAATAGATAAAGTTTCACATCCCAATTTTTCAAAAGAATGCAATGGTACCACTTAAGTATGCAAGGAAATGCCTGATGTGGCAAGAAGTATAATAAGATTAATATTAAAAAATGAAAAGTATTTATTTACCAATTTTGACAGTTGTCATGGACATCACTGTTTCAATGGCATTTTTGACAAAACAATTTGTTGCCTGATAGTTACAGGGGAACTGAAAGATTTTTTTTTTCCTATGTATTTACAATAAAAAAAAAAAAAGCATCCTCAATGTAACTTTTCTGCTTAAGAGAAAAAAAGAATGAGTTCTATAAAACAACCCATCCAATGCAGTTTCTATAAGAACAAATGAATGCAAGTGTTAACAAGGCCTAATCTTCCCTTTTGTATTTGTTTCTTCATTAAGCTCTAACTATGCTCTAGCTCTTGTATCCTGAAGATTTGATGTGAAGATGGTATGACAGGCTTGGCTTCTCCTGATGCAGCTGGCACTCCTGATGCCAAAAGCCAGAGTTTGTGGTAGTGGGATCAGAAGAGAGTCGTTCCGAGCACAGTTTGCCTGTCAGTTTCCCATCCGCCTCGTAGTGCAGCACTCCCTCCCCGAGTCCCCTTAATGAGAAGTGGAGGACAATACCAGTATTGTTGTTTCTACTGGCAATCTTGTGGAAAGAACAATCGCTGTTTACCCAAGCATTTGTATTACCCAAACTCCATCGATAATTACTTCTAGAGTCCCTGATGAACTCTGCTCTCTGCCTCAGCACAAAAAAACTATTGAGATAGACACCAGACAACTTTTCTATCTCTTAGAGCCTTTTACCAGTTTACTAAATATGATTCTGTTCTCATATTTATCAGAAGAAACGTACCTACATGATTTGCACTCAGCTCATCAAGAGCTTTCGAACCATGTAAGAAACCTGTGTACTGCTTCGAAGGCTTGAAAATTCTCCATCACCTCACCTTCTCCACTCCCCCGCCTCAAAAAAAGTTAACAAGCACCGTCTCCTTTCAGTTGACATAGTCCTATACCTAGGAATCTGTGACGAATATAAGCACATTTCAAGTAACAATGATGTCTCTAGTCAGTTTGTCGGTGCTAACTTTTTATTGTGAAATATGTAGGAGAAAATTTTCGAGTTATTTAATTACTATACAATTTTATGATATGCTTTTGTTTTCTAAGACCTAACAAAATGGAACTGTTGCTATGTCTATTTCCATGATACTGGTAATAATTTTAATCCATCACATCACTCCTACCCCCCTTCACGTCCCACCCCACATGCAGTCTGCTGTTAGCACTATGCAAAACAGCATCATGAATATGCGTAATTATGGAGATTCATGGTAATTTTTCAGGGTTATCCGATGTGACGTTTATAGGACAGCGGCATACATCAATTTAAACGAGAGTGACAAATATCTTATCCTTTATATTTCTATAGTATTTTAAATATTTTCTTGGCCCCTCTCTAGGGAGTAGTGTGAAATGGTAAGAACTTGAATAATAAAAATGTTAAACAATCAAATGCTTTACTAGAATGTTTTTTAAAGGCAAGTTTAAAAATAATTCTCTACCTGTTGAAGTTTAAAAAGTATAATACACTGAATTTTCTTAGAGGATGCTTTTTATCAAGCATCTTACACATTTCCAAACCAGCAAAACATGGACCTTTGCATGTGCCATTTTAAGATGAGGCTGAATTGCTTAATTACTTTTAAACTATGACTGCTTGCCTGACAGAATTATTTGGCAAACAGGGTTCACCAACTTCATTAAGCATAGGCATTTGAAACAATAATCTAATTGTGACATATCTGAATTTTGTTCTAAGTTTTGTTGTACCTCTTAGAGACTTGTATATTATCTTTATCTCAGTGACTAATTAGGACTAGCTTGACAATTTCATATTTACCATGATTACCAAGTAGGAATCCTCTTCCTTGTTCCTTATGTTTGTCATGAATATTGTACAATACTAATTACACTGAAGATATAAAGAGCCCAGAATTTGATTGAGAGACATCTTGAGTTTAAAGTGAGTAAATGCGAATTGTATCAAGAACTTTAAATGGCAGGGCAATTAATATCTATTTCTTATGCAGTCACTAGAAAGGACGAAATAACCGGGTAAGTTCAAGTCATTATATCAGCCATGTTTTTAAGTGTATTAACAATAAAGTCATTAAAAATTGGCTTGATTGAAAATGATCCTCCCCGTTCTAACCAACTGGATTCAGAATTCCTTTTTCTCAAGCATATACTTTCAGGTGGAGGGTCAAACTTTCACAATTAAATGTTTCTCAGTACTATATTTGTAACACACCATCGTGAATACTCTCCATACAATTATCAGGGCCTACTGTGGAAGTAGACTGCTAATAGAAATAATAATGAAGGAGACTGGGGCATTAGTATGCCAGAAAAGGTTGGAGAAACCTAGTTTGCATGATGCATATATAATTGTATGTCACATCTAAATATCACTGTAAGTTGCTTTAGAAATAATTACTTAGGAAAATATATTTAACCCCTCCCCTTTTTTAAGACTCCAATTTCATTAACAAATAAGTCCAGTGGTGTATTAAGCCTATAAAGTAGCAGTGTCGTAAATGAATGTGTTCTGTATTTGCATGTTTTTAAAGTGGCAATTTCTAAAGACACACAATTGCTATGTCTATATACTCGTATAAAGCAAAGTGAAGAATTGATGCAATCATCCAGATAATTCAAGGGAAAAACACTTTTGCCTCAATTATCTATTGCAAGTGAAAGTGAGGGGTTTAGCCTGAATTGTTCAAATAAGTGCCTTGATTTTCTTCACTTTGCATGTGTAGACACATTTTGCAATAATATTTATGCTAACATTTGTAATTTACACACATATAAAGGAGATATATTTCTTCACTAAAGATGACCAAAATCTTTTCCCAGCAATAATTCCTCTTTGGTTTTACCTAATTTTTGGTAAAGAGTCTGATTATTTGTGTGCATATTATATATGGTAATTGAATTAAGGCAAAACTAGATGGACTCATTTGTTCATTTATTAAATGCTTGGTTAATAATCTAATTTGTATATAAGATACTGATATCACACTGTAAGAAGTTCATTGATATATTCTACCTAAAACTTTAATCATATATGCTTCCTACTGAGTATAATCATAAATTGATTTGAAGAAGTAAATGTGATTCATATGTACATTTATAATAAAATGCAACATTAAAGCAAACAAAAATTTCCAAAGAATATATCCCATATTGTCCATGTTTAAGATTTGTTATGAATAAGTTAATATCCATAAAGAAATTAAATACAAGAACACATTTTCAAAAGTTCCACTGATACATTAAAAATTCAAATATATAGCAGATTTTACAGTGTTTTCTCCATATGCACTGACAGAAACAATAATATACTTAATTGCTGACGTTTGTATTATTTTACCATACATTTATTAACTAAATAAAGTGTGTTTTCAATGCATTTGAAAAGTCTGTTGTGTTTATTAATACATGAGGAATTCTAAATTTCTTCTGGGCCTGCTTAATCACTATTTGCAGTCTTTACTCTGGCCCACACAGAAAATGAATTCCAGAAAACGTAAAGCAACTGTACCATGTTTTTTCATATTGGCACTGTGTCAAACTATGTTTTGTTTGAACATTAGAAATTAAACCTTGGTTTAGTTAAAATATTGTCAAAGTACTGGATTATAAGTATTTGTCTGGACAAACAGTTAATACCTAAATGTTAAAAGACACTGGAATATTTTATGGATCTATTTGGCAATGAAAATGAACTATCTGTATTATAAATGTGGTGGACTGGGCTCATGTATAATGTTCATTTATAATTTTCATGTTTTATATAAAAGTGTGTAATTGATGCTTACAGTATAACCAAAATCTTCTCTGTCCTCATAAAAACACATGAAGCAAATTTAAAATTAAGCGTTTCAGAGTATTTTACTACTCCAATATTGTTTTGTTTTAAAACTCAAGTATCTGCCTCTAAATTGTATTTATGAAAAATCAAGTTCCAGAATTAAATGGATATGTTTTACAAATACTGCGAGGGGCTTTGATAGACATTTTTCTTTAGTACTGCTAAAGAGAAAAATATAGTAATTTGGTGGCAAACATCTGTCTGGTAATCATATATGATAAATTCATAAGAAATACAGGAAGGCTATTTATTTACTGTTACTGCTAAGCCAGTCTTTATTTATCTTAGAAGATTTTTCATCTATGAGTGGAAAACAAACTTTCCTTCAAGAGGTCTGTGAACCGAATAATAAATGTCAGGTCTAAATCCTGTATGAAAATCAGTCTGGTTTAATCCTGGATATTCTTCAGCATGCAAATGAAGACCAGAGGTTTCACTGGGCCCGCTGTCATACAGGCAGCCAATTTACAGACCCTGGCACAGTGTATGTGTTATGGGCTCGCCGGCTGCCCCTCCCCCCTAGCCTAAGACTTGGTCTCAGCTGCCTGCCTTTCACAGAAAACCACAAGCCAAGGAAACATATCAGTAATAGCGCCCTGTAAATTAACTTGACATTTGATGCAGAAAAAACCCTAAAAGCTTACAAAAGACATTGAAAACAAAAGCCACTCAGGACCCACACTACATATATTGTAGATTTAAGAGATCTGGAAGGTGGTTATTCTATTGTAACCAACACATACAGCCTTCATCTTCTTTGTTAAGACAATTCAGTCATTCTTTGTTACAGGCATAGTATCCATCAAACAAGAAAACAATATTTCCACCAAAAAACAACAACCTAAAAGTCCAACTGATATTATAATAATAATTCAATCAATGGGCTTCTTTTACATTAAAAAGTAAAGCTATACATTCCTAATGTGAAAAAAAGAGATGCTAAAAATATGACTTTATGTTTCCTTGGTAAATAAGACATGTTGACATTGCTGAGATGTAAATAATGTAAGATGCATTGGAGAATGGTGTGAATCTTGCTGAACATGAGGTATTCACAAATATGTTGTGTCTTAAAATTTTGCCATTCAAGAGATTTAATTTTTTTCATGCTTGAAAGCCCCTGAATTCTTTTTACAGGGAAAAAAATATTTTTTGGTTCAAAGAAGGACTATTGATAAAATATTAAATGGTTCTTTGACATCAGCTGCCGTGTGGGGCTAGAGTGAGGCACACAGCATATTTAAGCCATTAGACATGCAGGAATGTTAACATTATTATGCGTTATTGTGTCTGGCTATCTGCCCCCCTCTCTTCTTCTCAATCTCTCTCATTCTCTCTCTCTCTCCCCGCCCCTGCCTCTCACTCACTTTCCCTCCCTTCTTCCCTCCTCCCTACCTTTCTCAGTGTCTCTCCTTCCTCTCCCTCCCTCTGCAGAGCCTGCTACACTGCATCTTACAAATGTCTGGCCTTATAGTTTACAAGCACAGAACTGTACTGGTAAAAATGCATAATCTCAGCATCTGTGCTTCTTGATATTCATGGATTTATTTACAGGTCCCTGTGTTCTACTTTTTTTTGCCTGTTTCTATGGTTTATATTACTGTCATGCCTATATTCTTGTGGGAATTTCAAATAAGAATCAAGATATAACTGGCAAATATTCTGTAATGCAGTCTGCATTTCCATAATTTAGTTGTTTTTTAAAATAGACAATTTAAAGAGGTTTATGGACTTAAGGATATATGAAGAGTATTCTGATTGGCTTTTTTACTACTTCAACTGCTTAAGGTTCAGTTTGTGTAAAATGCATGTAATAAAATAAATTTATGTACATATATGTGCTTGTGTCTATGTAAATGCATTTAGAATGAAAAACTTCATAAATCTCAGTCAAATTGACTGATTAAGTTCACTATGTTCACATTTGGCCACATTAAGATATTTCACCAAAGTGTTCAAAGGTAAAAGGCTAGCATTTTATTTCTTCTTTAAATTCCAGCCTGCAAAATGCTTAAATATTTACAAAGCAAGTATTCAGGTTCCTGTGTTTCCCTAACCCTACACACACACACACACACACACACACACACTCACCCCTCCCATACATGGAGCTAGTTTAACTGAAGCCTTTTATTATACGTCACCAGTGCCAAAGAAATCTTTTCTCCCTTTTTTAAACTGTAAAGACACAAATTATCTTCAATGATTTAACTAACGTTAAAACTAGAAATTTAACTTATTTTACAATAATTTTCATTTTCCACCCACCTCCCCCCCCCCAACAGAATTTCACCTTCATATTATCAGTGCACTCATTTTTAGGGATTAATATTCTCTAGTTTAACGTAATATTGAAATCTGATAAGTCCATGTATATGCTTTGCTGTTTATAGCTCCAGTTTAATTACTGTATGTTAAACTGCCTAGACACCGAAATGGATTTATGAATATCTTTCAAGACAGCCACAGTTTGGAACTGCACATGAGAGAAAATGGGATGGCGGGGGACACTGCATTAAGTGATCTTTACGCCAGTATTCTTGAAAATTCACACTCTATGTAGGAAAATGTTAAATATGAGAACATTAGGATAAAGGCTTGTTATAGTCCTGAAGTGTGGTATATGTAAAATATGAAGATTTTCATATGTACAGTTTAACACATGCTAAGCAGCACAGATTATTAAGCAAGATCCATTCCTTTATTGGAGAGGGAGGGGAGTAATTTACAGACAAGAGCTAAGCAATTCTGTTTAACACAACTCTGTCTAGTTGATTGTAAGGCATGTATAGTATTTTTCCAAAGCCCGTCATCAGTCGTAAAACAATTTACAGCTCAGGATATTTTTTAGAGGATACTCATTTTATTAAGAGTTAATCAGATAGGTTGTGCAGAAAGATATGCATGTATTTGCAATTCACATTGTTGCTGTGTTCCTATTGTGTTCTGAGCTTCCATCATGGCTGGGAAATGAGAAGCTGGCACATATGCGGGAGAGTAAGAGAGAAAGCCCCAAATAAACACTTAGAGCATTTTCTAATCAACTCTAATTATAACCATGTTTCTTTTTTTTTTTCCTGAAGTGGGTGGGGGAAGTGGTAGAAAGAGGACGATTATGAGTGCAGACCACATCTGTGCTATTAAATAATATTAATAATTCTTCTGGTCCAGGGGATGATGTTTTCATTCTAGACTTTCAAGCACCTCAGTCTACCCATTCAAAGCGATGACAGAAAAATGAATCTGAATGTGTAGGCATTAAACATTTAAATTCTCTACTCCCTGGTCATTATACCGACTGTCATATTTTACACCTCCCTTCCCCCACTATGCTTTTGCTGATTTGACTTCATTTACATTGACTCATTATGCACTGGTCTTTGTTCTACTGAACGGAATACAGTATAGTGACAAAGCAAAACTTACACATTGGCTGGAGTATTTTTCTGATTTAAAAATTAGGTTTCACTACTTAAATTTACATTTAACTTCCCAACATTGTTTAAATTGGAAGCAAGTCTTTTCTTATACAATAACTATAATCTATATGCAATTATTTTAAGAGTGGTTAAAATTACCTCAAAATGTCTTTAGGAAATGACATTTAAGACCTTTTATAACAAATACTCTACTGCTACCTAGGCAATATTATCATATTAGAAGTATTAAGTTGTTCTTTCCAAGCCTCTGCCTGAATTTCTATGTAGGCCCAAGGAGCAAGCTTTTATCTATTTTATATGAAGTTCATTGTTTAGAGCTGTCCCTTATGGGTCTTATTTTAATGTATCAAACAACAAAGGTAATGTCAATCCTTAAAAAAAAAAAAAAAAAAAAAATTCCTGCTTCGCATTTCTTGTAATTAAAAGGTTTTCTGATTTACAAACCAAATTTTCATCAAATTAAAAGGAAGTCCTAGCTGACCGATCACATGGAAAAATATGAAAGTTACATTGAGCTTTAAATGTCTATCCCCAGGACAGTGCATACTATCTTTTCATTTTTTACAACCAATGGAGACATGGGATTAATCTAATACAGCCTAATTAAAACCCATTCACACATGATGGTTTTTAATGGTACTAGTGGCACAAATGCTACTTTGTACCACAGTTATATTTGCATTTATTTGAAGTTAGACAATAGATAATTTTGAATACAAAGAAAATGGGAAAAAATACTGGGGAGCATGTTTTTGAAAATGGAAGCAATTTCTTGTTTCCTGCAAAGATAATGGCTGTATGTACAATTTAGGTTTCATTCCAGATATTTTGACCAGGATTCTTTTTGTATTTCTGTTATTTATCAAAATATATAATCATGGTTACAGTGGCTACATGTCTGGGACACCATACTGGAAGAAAAAAATATCATGACTTCTTGGTTTTGTTAATGACTCATTGTGTGACCTCGTGCTTCTCCTCTAACCTGATTGTGCCTTTATTTTTTCATCTATGAAAAGGGAATATTTGTCCCTTACCTACCCTTACCTACCCTTATTGGGCTATTGTAAAGGTTTATTGGAATAAGGTATTTTGTTTGTTTTTTTGTTTGTTTGTTTTGCGGTCCGCGGGCCTCTCACTGTTGTGGCCTCTCCCATTGCGGAGCACAGGCTCCGGATGCGCAGGCTCAGCCGCCATGGCTCACGGGCCCAGCCGCTCCGCGGCATGCGGGATCTTCCCGGACCGGGGCACGAACCCGTGTCCGCTGCATCGGCAGGTGGACTCTTAACCAGTGAGCCACCAGGGAAGCCCAGGTGTTGTTTTTAGGAAGAATGTACCTTAAGAACACAAGTTTTTTTTTTTTTTTTCATTGATTTTTACTGTACTTGGGGAAAATGCAGTGTTGTATATTTGTCTATACTCAATCTCTTTTACTTAAGTTTGGCACTTTTGGTTCTAGAGTTAATGAGAATAAAACATAAACGCTTAATTGGATTTCGTGGACGTGGGATCAATCGTCCACATCTTGGCGATTTATATTATATAACCTTGTTATCATCTGCAAGATATTTCTATGAGCATAATTGGTTTTAGAAAACGGCTTTTGCAGTAAAAGTAGTCAACGCGGCAACATTCAGAATAAGTTCAAGCCTGTATGAGAACTAGAAATTTGACAAAGACTTCTTATTCCAGTGGCACCTCAAGCGAAGCAAAGTGAATAAAAGTTTTTAGGCTATAGCTGCTTTAAAACTATCTTAATTTTTCTCTTGAGTACTAGAAATTTTAGATTTGGTACAATATGCAACTCTGATGCAGAAATCTGTAAGACGATATCATTTGAGTATTTATTGGGACTTATCTAGAAGCCCTCCGAAACTCAACACAATTTTCAAAAAACATGCCAGACACAATTAAGCTTATTTCCATTTCTAGGATTATAATGGTGGTATTTAATTTCTTCACACTTCAACTGAATCATCTGTTAAATGACAGGATTGAGCTAGATTATCAATAAGACCCTTCCCAGATTCAAAATTAACCTGGCCAGTATTTGGATATATCATTCTTATTGAAATTCTAGGCACGTAAGTGTCGTGCTATATACAGTATATCTAAATGATATTTTATCAGATACTTGTCCATATAGATGATGAATGTTTATTCAACACTAAATACACATCAGGCATTTGTTAAATTCTAGAAACCTAGAAAAGGAGATTTGGAGGCAGAGATAAAGATTGCCTTACTAACATCTGACGAAGATCAAAGTCTATAAGCATCTAGTCACTTGACACAACAGAGTTAGATGTGCTTTACATATATGACTGAATATAGTAGACAGTATTACTATTCACTAATAGCCTGTGTCTGTCCCTATAGGAGGGTTATACACCTCCCTGCCTTCATGAAGTCAGGCTAGGATATGTGAATTGCTTTGGCTAACGGCACATGAGCAGAATTAACAGGTGTCGTTTACAGGGGGAAGCTTTAAGAATCAGTGAGTCTTTTGCCGTTTCTTCTTTCCCTTTGCCACGGTTACCAGCAATGTTCTAAAGAGTTTCTGCTCCACCAAAATGGATCCCAGAGTGAGGGCTACAATGACATGGAGCAAAATGTCCAACTGATCTACAATGGATATGAGAATGAGAGAGAAGGAAAAAAAAAACCAAACATTACAGTTAAGTCACTAGGATTTGAGGATTGTATATTATCATAGTATAACTTAGTCCAGTGGTTCTCAGAGTATGGTTTGGAGACCACTGGGATTCCTGAAACTTTTTCAAGGAATCCATGAGGTCAGAATTATTTTCATAGTAATATGTAGATGTTATTTTTCCTTTTGCTCTTATTCCCTCACAAGTGCAAAGTAGAGTTTTCCAAAGTTTACATGGTGTGTGATATTGCAACCAACTGATGCAGAAGCTGATAAAAGAATCCAGTGGTTAAAGAGATTTGAAAAAAAAATTTATAATGATGGCACTCTCCTTCTGAATTTTTTTTTGTTTTGGAAAATTTAGCAATTTTCCACAAAAAGTGTGTTATTTATATTAACATGTGATGGACTTGTTGATATTTTAAATCATAAGTATTTTTAAATTTTATTTTTAATTTCTAATATGAAAAAAAAAATCAGTGGCTAGAACCCGCTTCAACAAACACTCTTTGGGAGTCCTCAATAATTTTAAAAGTAAAGAGACCAGAGAACAAAAATTGGGGCCCTAGCCTATCCTGACTGATGTGGCAAGCTCCACCAGGTATAGCTTATTAGAACTAATTAAGCCCTGTCACGCAGAGTTCTGTGTATAGATAAACTATAACTTTAAAAGTATGGTTAGAGTCAGTCACATTATTTAGTTATTTAACAGAATCAAATGGAACTTTTTCATGTTGTATAACAAAAGAACAGTTGCTGCCTAAAGCAACTACTACAATAATTAGTCTAGACGTAATAAACTATCTCTTTGGTAGGATTTGACAGTGTGGATTTTCCTCTTTATTTTGTACAAAAGAATAAATGTACCCTTTTGCAGTAAGTATGAAAATATATAAGCTAAACTATAAATCACCCCACAAATGTACAGTTTGTCCAATTTATAGGGCAAGGGTAACAGGAAAAAGAACAGAAGAGGGATGAATTGTGAGATATGAAAGTTTCAAATCATGCTTTTGACAACCATTCAGACACATCGTGACTGACGGCTGCAGATCATACCCAAGCAGAAAACAATCTGAATTAAAAGTATTTGGGCCCATCATCTCTCCCTCAGGCCAGCACAGTTTCCATATCAATTTACTCTCACTGGCATGTTGGTCCATAAATGGTCCCTTGTTTGAAATGCTGATATGCATTCCTTCAACTGGATCAGAAGCTCCTAAAGGGTAGTGATGATGTCTTCTATTGAGTTTGTCTCCAGCCTCACCCAGTAGCCCTGCCTAGTGCTCCACCTGAGACTGGGACTCCACATGTGCTAGTACGTTAAACAAAACAAGAGCTCTCTATCTTCACAGCAATGGGCAGGCAACGAAATGAACAAAGAACTTGGGCTAGAGAGGGAGGATAAGGTTGACAACTACTTTCTACTATTTATTAATTTAAATATACTTACCAATATAAAATCAATATTGTATGAAGTATTAAAGAGGTGTTTAAGATAAGAATTAAACGACTGAATCTAGCATCCATGTCCCATTGAAGAAGTGGTCTTCCTGTCAGCATAACTCCTGGATGGGCTGTGCTGTTCCCACCACAGTACGGGGCATATTCATTTAAATATGTTCTCCTTCCTTACATCATTGAGTTGTAGAAATTCCTAAGAGGGTTTATTATCTTAAAACACAAAACCTTTCTTCTATAATTAACAATTCACTGGGTTTTGCCTACAAATCTAGTTAACCAATCTAAAAAAAATATTTTATGAGTGTGTTTATGTATATAATATGTGTAGGCTTTCCTAGTTTATACACATTATCCACACCATATACGGTATCTCATCTGACCTTCTCAACAAGCTTGTGAGATACTTTTCATGCTTACCCTCGTTTTATCAATAAAAAAGTAAAGGCTCTGTGAGATTAAGAGATTTGTCCAAGAATATATACCTAGTAAGTACTGGAGAGAGAATTAAAATCCAGAGTCATTTCCAGAGTTCTAGTGCTTTTCAAACTATTAAGATATAAACATAACAGAAAAGTTTATTTATTCTTCTAGTAAAGAAGAGAGTATTGTTTTCAATGTAAATATAGGTGATTGGAATTTTTATATACATTCCTGAGGGAAAAAAATCACTATTTCTGAAGTTCAAAATGTTTTTTATTACCTTAATTTTTCTTATTTTAAAAAATAATTCTATTTATAAATTTGAACAAAGTATAAATGTTAAATAACCAAATAGATTGTCTTGAAAATAATCTAGAGATAATTATACCTCAAATTTTGAAAAGGAATATTATGGTAGCGCTTATCTTAAGATTTCTAGTAGGTTGGCTGATGGTAATAGCTAACGCAATAATTAATCTATTTGTGTTTTCAGTAGATATCGCCATAAAAATAATTAATGGGCCTTTCATTCAGATTTTCTGGTGAATTATTAAAAATAGTTTTGTTGGACTTCCCTGGTGACGCAGTGGTTAATAATCCACCTGCCAATGCCGCGGACACGGGTTTGAGCCCTGGTCCAGGAAGATCCCACATGCCGCGGAGCAACTAAGCCTGTGCGCCACAACTACTGAGCCTGCACTCTAGAGACAGCGAGCCACAACTACTGAGCCCACACGCCGCAACTACTGAAGCCCGTTCGCTCCAGGGTCCAAGTGCCGCAACTACTGAGCCCATGTGTTGCAACTACTGAAGCTTGTGCGCCTAGAGCCCGTGCTCCGCAACAAGAGAAGCCACCGCAATGAGAAGCCCACGCACCTCAACGAAGAGCAGCCTCCACTCGCGGCAACTAGAGAAAGCCCAAGAGCTGCAACGAAGACCCGATGCAGCCAAAATAAATTTATTAAAAAAAGAAATAGGGTTTCCCTGGTGGCGCAGTGGTTGAGAGTCCGCCTGCCGATGCAGGAGACACGGGTTCGTGCCCCGGTCTGGGAAGATCCCACATGCCGCGGAGCGGCTGGGCCCATGAGCCATAGCCATGACTGCTGAGCCTGCGCGTCCGGAGCCTGTGCTCCGCAATAGGAGCGGCCACAACCGTAAGAGGCCCGCATACCGCAAAAAAAAAAAAAAAGGAAAGAAAAGAAAAGGAATAGTTTTGTTTCTCATCATAATTCTCTAAAAAAATCAGTTAAAACACTTACCCAGAATCTAGAATACAAAGTAATTTAAAGATATAGCAAACAATAAGCTATATGCCACGATTAATAAAAGCAGTGGAATAGAAAATTACTTTTTACTTGGTTTCTAATGGCAGTAATCATAAGAGTTTAAGTTCTCATTCTGCTTTATCTGCAGAGTTTGATATGAAAGGTTGTGAGCTCCCAAACTCTCCAGATGAGCGAGAAGCCATTTCAGAAGGCTTGAATGGTGTTGGAAGATGAGCATCGGCGGGTAAACGGAAGCAACACTCTAGAATGAACTGCTAGCATTCTTTCTTCCTTTTCTTCTGGAAGCTTGAAGTTCTACCTCAGGTTACTACAGAAATGTCCACTGACTGTCTCTTATCTGACAGGAATACACAAACCAAAAAAACTTAGTGACCCAGATGTTATTTTCTTAATGTCTCAGAACTCATAGCCTAACACCTCCTTGACATGACTTCTTCCTTTCCTTCCAACGAGCAACATTTTCCCTTGGTGTTTCCATCTGATGAAGATGGGGGCTCTCAGCCCTTTCCAAAGAGAAGTCCCTTAGTCTTTAGCAACCTCATAAACTCATCTCTCCTCACATCCTAAAAGATGCCTTCGTTGTTTGAGTGCCTTCTACAACCTCAACAACATTTACATGTATATGCAAACAACAAAGTAACCTACTAAACTCTTGATATTTGTAGATTTATCATTCCTGGTCTTCCCCCTGTGCCACCAGAATAAAGAGTCCACTACCACAAGGACCTTGTCTTATTTATCAGATGTTCAATATTTGTTGAATAAACAGATGACAGCTAATGAACTCAGTGGTCTATAATGTGTAATCTATGGTGATGTTAGGTGCAGATGAATACACACAGTGTGTGGTGAGGCTAGTCTATAGGAGAGTCAGCAAGGTCTTGAATGAGTCTAGGAAACTATCCACTGTTCATAGGATAGGTGGTTTCCTTTGGTGGCATTGTGAATCTCAGAATTCTCAAAGGTCTCTTCTATAGCTTTCATGAAATTGAGGGGTCTATATTATACAATGCTTCTATCTGGAGGCAATCTAATACAGGAGTAAGGACTAAGACTTTGCAACCAGACTTTCTGGGTTCAAGTCTCAGTTTCAGCACTTACCAGCTACATGATCTTGGGAAAATACCATTTACTTTCCAAAACTGTGAGGCTTCCAGGATATGTAAAGAACATAATAACATGCCATACATAGTAGGTAGTCGATAATTGTTATTGTTATAAAATTTCTATGTGATCTCCAGGGCTCAGAATTTGGCCCTCTAATTTAAGGTCAACACATGAATTAATATAAGAATGGAAGAATGCTGAAGGAGTATTAACTAGGTTTAGAATTCAGTTTAGAAGAAATGTTTTATGTTACTAGGAAGAAATTGGAACTATTGGTTATATAATTGTTATAATAGTTATTATAATAGTTATAATGAGGTTACATTATAAACATCTATAATTGAGAGTTAGCTAAGTGGAGATGTTAACACTCTTGGTTTTTTTTTTTTTTTTTGTGGTACGTGGGCCTCTCACTGTTGTGGCCTTTCGCGTTGGGGGGCCAAGGGCC
>NW_006795034.1:170856-174094 GCF_000442215.2 Lipotes vexillifer
AGCAGGAATCAGGCATGTACATTTCAGCATGTTGAAAAGATGTCACTTACTCTGGTGTCTGAATAGCCAGTATAACTTCAAAGCCGAACTCTGTTTATTTTGATTTTGAAAGCAATAAATACCCCAAAACAATGAACTATCCACCTCCAGCTTAAACTTTGTGAGAATTTTGTTGGCCTACCTTTAAAAATAGGCACAGAGTTTTTCTTAAACCCAACTTCAGTTCTTCTCTTCACGTCCAATTATTGTGGGTGGTAGAATCCTCATTGTAAAGAGACTGCTGCTTGAGCAGCACTTCATTGAAACAAATCATCTTTTCATATTTAAAGGGTCAATTTCTGGAGCATATTTGCGAATTTGTAAGAAATTTCAGTGAGTCTTGTCTTTCACAGCTAGGCTGTGGTTGAAATTAAGTGCCAGCATAGGTAAGCTGTAGAGAAATGACTTTCCAGAGACTATTCGTTAACTGCTTCTATGAGACAGGAAGAACTACGAGGAAAATGGAAATTAGGCTTAGTTCCAAGCATCATGGACAAGCAGAAATAGGAGCTCTTCTGAAGTGGGAATCACGGCTTTAGGGGAAAAGGTCTCAGCCTTATCAGTGAACTGATGATAGGATCTAATGGGCACTTTCTAGCTCTTACCTAACTTGTCTTGGCTGTTGCCTGTCCTATCATTGACCTCTTTCTTGAAATTCTCTCCTTTTCCATAATAATACTCTTTTGAAGTTTATCTCCTACTTCTCCAGACATTTCTTCTCAGTCATTTTCATGGATTCTTCTGCCCTAAGGGACCAACCTCAGACCTCTTCTCTATTCTCTAATTACTCCAAGTAGGGTCAGGGAATCATCTGCAACAACATGTGATATCTTCAGGCTTGTTAAAATTCAGATTCCTAGGCCCACCTTCTGCTCTCCTGAACTGAAATCTCTGGGTACTGGAGAGAGTAAAATGTTTTCTATAGGGGCACTGCAAATCTCACAACTTTCAAAAACCTCATTATATGTCCTATAGAAATTCAATGGTCTATTTTACACAATGTTTGTATCTAGAAACAACACAGTGTGGCAGTTAGGGCAGGGACTTCGTAGCTAGAAGTGACCTTGTGAATATAAATTCCACCCTCCAAGATCATGAGGTTTAAGAGATAACATATGTAAAGAAGACACCTATGTAAAGGGCTTAATGCAGTGCTACACATAGTACGTGTCTTTTGACAAGTTTCTTGGTTGATTCTGACACAGACCAAAGCTAGAGAACCACTGGGTGATATCATCCATTTCTAAGGTTTCAGATCCACTTTTAGGAGGAAACTCTCCAGTGGCTTCCCAGTGTAGAAGATCCACATTATCTTCCCTTCTTTGCCTTTCCAGCCTCCTCTCCTGCCTTTCTTCCTGGTAAGAATTAGCATACAGGAACTCCTACCGTACCCTCTTTTGGCTCTCATCTTTCATACTGGCTCTTCATTCTTTCTCAAATAACTTCCCCGTCGAGGCCACTTTGCCAGACTCATCCAGATCGTCGTGTCTCAGCCTAGATGTCAGGACCTTCCCTGATCACTTGGGTCTGCGTTTGGTGCCTCTCCCATGAGATCGCAGGCACTCCAGATATCTCCCCTCATTGAACTTATCATATTTTATGGTACTAGCTTAGTTACCTGTTTCTATCCCCTATAAGATATTTCCAGTTCCATATCCTGGCACATACTAAGAAGGTGTTTAATATATGCAAATTGATGAATGAATGAATGACTCGCAGATATATTTTTCCAGATCAGACCTCCTCCCTAGGCCTTCGTATCAAGCTGAACATGTAAAAAAACTAAATTCATTCTCTTTCCCCAGCAAAATGGTTCCTATACCGCCCTCAATTCTTCTTTTCCATGAAACACACAGAAATTTGCCCAATTGCTAAAAACAGCCAGTTGAGGATGATCCAAGACTGCTCTATCTCCCTTAGCCTCACATCCAATCTGTCACATCACACATCAGCAATAGCCTAGCTCAGGAGATTTTTCCAAAGTGTGATTATTGAGGTTCGATTTAAGAGGGTATTTTGAGTGCACATGTTTACCTTCCCTCTTTGCTTAAAACCCACTGAAGAAACAGGAAAGAAGCTAAAAAGGGTATAAATTTAGAACAGGAAGACCAGAGAGTTTGATGACGCTCTGTAATATGGAAATCAGGTGGAACCTATCACATTAAGAGGTAAACAAAAGTGGGATCCTCCATCTCAAACAAACATATGAGAAAGCTGTAACAGGAACTGAAGCACTGCTCCTAGGTGTGGAGCCACAGAGACTTCAGCGGAGCATGGGTAGGGTAGGTGGAATGGGTAGGTGGGCGGGGAAAGCGATCAGCTGAAGGACTGTCTATAGAATGCATTACCAACCTCGGCTGATCATAACATTACTCGGAGTTCAACAAGTTCTCTTGTTAAACATAAAGAATCTCAGTACCCTTCTCTGGGAATTCTAGTTCAGTGCATCTGGCATTATGACTCAGGATTCTGGATTTTTGACAAGGTTTCCAGGTGATTTTTTATGTAAAACAAGTTTGGGCGATATTGGACTATGGTCCACTCTTTGTTCAGGAACTCCTCTCCCACCACTCACACACAGATCTCTATGGCATACAAGGATTAGCGTTTATGCCCCAGGCTTAAAATAAGACAATTTCTAAAAAAAATTTAAGTTGTCTGGGACACCTAGCAGAAATAACACCCCAGGATAAAGCTGTCCCCATTCTGGCACTTGGGATTGCCAGATGGTTTCCTGCCTGAGCATCTTAAAGTGAGTCCTGCCACTCTACTTGCCCCAATCACATACGTAGAGCTCTGTGTTAGTGCCCTCATTCAGAGAAGAACCTTACTGTAGACAGGGATAGAGAATTAGCATATTAACTGCCTAGACTTTCATTCATACATATAACTGAAAACCTAAACTCGCCAAATATTTGAGGGAAAAACAACAGCATAAAAGAGAAAGAAAAAATTGAACAAGTAGAACTTAATAATCTAACCTAAAAAACAAAACAAAACAGATGTGGTGGATGCTGACATGAACCACACAGATCCCCCTTCAGCTGCTGGCAGAGCTGCCAGCAGAAAGCTCTGAGGGAATTGCATTGGCTGAACGGAGCCACCTCACCCAAGATCATGCCCTGGATCCAAAGGCTGATCAACAGGGAGATAGAAAATCCTGGCACCATTCCTGCGGTAACAAATTATAAAAAATTTG
>NW_006795034.1:174109-197592 GCF_000442215.2 Lipotes vexillifer
CTGCTGTAACATTATCACAAACTTAGAAGTTTAAAAAATGTATTCTCTTGCAGTTGGCGAGGTCAGAAGTCTAAAATCAAGGAGTTGACAGTGATGTTTCCTTCTGGAGGCTTTAGAGGAGGCGTCATCTTACCTTTTCAGCTCCTAAGGGCCACCCATACTCCTTAGCTTGTGATCCCTTCCTTGCATTGCTCCAAACTCTTGCTTTCATTGTCCCATCTCCTACTACTGACTCTGATCCTCCTGCTGCTCTCTTAAAAAACCCTTGTGATTACATCAGGCCCACCCAGGTAATCCAGGATAATTTCAAAATTACTAACTTGATCATACCTGCAAAGTCCCTTTTACCATATAAAGTAACATATTCACAGGCTCCAGGGATTGGGTCGTGAGTGTCTTTGGAGGACCGTTATTCAGCCTAATACAGTGCCATTTTAACATCCCATTATTCATGTGTTGGTTTTATTTTTTAAATGTTTAATATGATTATTACTAATCTGTCACTGCATGGTATTGATTCTACTCTGCTAAATGGCTCAATCTACTGAATTCCTTCTTCTTCTTATTGCCACTGTAGGAACAGTTCGGACTTTTATCATTTTTTGCCTGGACTACATCCATGGTGAACTGTTTTGGTCTCTTACCTTCTAGTCCATCTCCTTCCCTTCTCCATGGTTACTGGAGTGAGTTTACAAAAAAGCAATCCAATCCATACTCCCCTGTGTAAAATAAAATGTATCCCCATTGCCTTCAGGATAAATTCTAAATCCACTTATTTTGGCCCCTGGATACTTCTCTCCTGCCTCATCCAATACCAACTTTCCCAGAGTCCTCTCAGGTGCAGTTATGTGAACTTCACACACTTTCCTGAATGGACCACATTCCCTCACTTCTCTTCCAGCACTTTTCCCTCTGCCCAGAAGACCCATCCCCTGCCTCCACCTGACTTAACTTCTATGTGTCCCTCAAGACTCAGTTCACACTTTATATCTTCTCTTATGTGTTCCTGACCACATTCTCACGCCCTTCACTTCTCTTTACAGACTTCTTCAGAGTGCTGAAAAATCTTCAATTGCAGCATTCATGACTTTGTTTATAATTGTTTATAAGTGTTGGTTTACTTGTCTGTCATTGTCAATTGCCTGTGAATTCCTTGAGGGCACTGACAATGTCATCTATTTCTATGTCTTGGCGAAGGACTGGCATGTATTTATCCCTCAAAAGAGTCTTTTTTTAGATGAATGAATAAACCATGACATGCTCTGGCCAATTGCCTTTTTATGTGTTTATCACTATCTATTCTTTAAATCTATCGAGAGTTTTTTCCAGATATCTATGTCAACAAACTTGTACATGCATACACACACACACACACACACACACACACACAAATCAACACTTCTCACTATCAATTCTTACCACTGAGTTGACATAACTCAATTAGCAAACATTATACATAAGTACACAGTACATACCCAAGTAAAAACAGACTGAAGTTTTATCAAGGAACCAATGTCAAAATCAAAGAAACTGGAAATGGGAGGAAATGGTTTTCCCACGGTTTCTTCAAATTTAATTTTTAAATTACAAGAAAGCTAACCTGATCGTCATCATGTCTCATGTTTGTACAGCATGTCCTAGTTTTCACAAGTCTTAAAATCATCTCCCCATTTGATCTTCATGACTGTATGAGACAAACAGGTTAGGTATGTGTTGCCCCAATTTTAGAGATGTGAAAATAAAAGCTTAATGGTACTTGAGTCCTTGAAAGGAATTCACAAAAAGCAAATGTTATAAAATGGAAAGTAGAACAGTGAACTCACCTGAGGAGTTTGTAAAATACTATGCCTGAACCTCACTGCAAACCAACTGAATTAGACTCTTGGGAGTGGGGAGGTGAAGGGTGTCTCTATCATCTGTGGGTCTTGAAAGCTCACCAGGTGTTTCCAATGGGCAGCCACAGTGGAGAAGCACTGGATTAGAACCCAGATCTTCGCATTTAGTTCAGTGGGTTTTGTATTGGTTTTATAATGGTTTTATAACCGCAAAGCAAAATAGGTGGTCTATATTATACTATAACTGGTGTTGGCATTAGGTTATTTTTGTTATGCTGCCTTCAGGAGATTGGGGGTGAAGGTTTGCATTTGGTTCCATTGACCTAATTAATATTTTCTGATGGTTTTTAAGGAGAGGGTAGGATTGCCAACATTTAAATAGCATTCAAGACTGAGGAGCTAAGCATGTATTTTCCTGGCTCCTTGATGGCTAATAACACGGCTGACTATGGAAGAGAAGGGAGTGAGGTGGAAGGATGGAGAGGCGGGCATGGTACATGGCAACAAATGTGTTCCATGTCTCTTAGGTAACACAACAGAGTGATTACTTACAAAATTCAATCCCAATGCTGCCACTCAAGAGTTTGAGAAAAGTTCTAAGCCCCCTTAACTCTCCCATTTTCTCATTTGCACGGGGGTATACAGACAGTAGCTTAGTTGATAACTTAAAATATTAGATCCTAGAAGCTGAATGATAAATGCATCTCCGTGTCACTGTCACATAAGGCTGACTGGTAGAAAACACACACCTCACAAGGACATTCTGAGGGATAAACAACAGTTACACTGCTCTTAGAGGTAAAAATAGCTCTCATAAACAATGTTTCCATGCACATGCTTTCTGCCAAGGTAAACTGTAATTTACACTTTTACCCTAGGCAAAACTGTTAGTTTATCCTTTTTTTTCTGTTCACACCCATCTATTCTTCCCTTGAGCCTCAAAGCCACCAGAGTTTTCACAAAAATAATCTTTAAAACATATATTTACCCTCTTACTGACCCCTTAAACTAGCTCTTTATTACTCCAGGGCATTTTAAATTGTTCTAAATTTGTTTTAGAAGCTGTGGGTGTATTCTTTCCTCTGTAGATATTCCTAACCTCCATTAACTTCCACGGGAATTGGACACACATGTATCAGAGTGAAACCAGGCCCTCATACGTTTAAGTAATGATTAAAAGCTATTTATCATAAAATAAAAACTAAGAACTAAAATCTTGGAAAAGCATATGAAAAAAAAATGAAACCACGTTGTGCTTAATTAAAGAAGTTTACATTTATGGATGACTAAAATGACATACAGGCCCCCTGGCACTATTTCTAATATGTGCTTGGTCTCAGGTTATTTACTGTAAAGTGTCCACCTTATAAAATGAAATGTGTATGAGTGACTGTCTCACAAACTATTCTTGGCCCCGTGTGTCTTGGCTCTGTTATAAGTAGAGAAGAGCAAAGGCACTGTTTTGACCAATATTAAGTCACCTGTGGGTAGAATTTGATCTTACCTATTTATTGTCAGATTTTAAAGTTACGTCATAAACACTTGCAAACTTTGCATATATAAGTCTGCCTACATGTATGCCCATGAAAATTGGGTAACGGAGTTCCAAACAGTCCAATTTTTTCTTATAAACCCAGATCTGTGTAATGCATATCCTCTCTATGAACATTACTAGGAGGCAAATACAAACTTTACATACATATTTTGGTGCTCCTTTGAAATGTTTGCTTTGAAATACAGATATATCATACATGCAAATAAATACACTAATTCATCCATGCATTTAATGATATGAAGCCAACTCTAAACCCCACAGCAGTAAGAAGTGCAATATTAAAATTCATTTCCATTTTACAAATAAACATTGTGCATTTCTCAGATAAAATGTGAGAAAATATGAACCTAGGTGAGTTTCAAACATAGTTTAAAATAAATGGATCTTTCCTGAAATATATATATGGTCATTTTGAGGAGATATGGTAAGGTATTTCTTCAGTTGCACTAAGGTAGTATTTAGTCATTTGCTAAGTAAATAATACTATATTAAATAACACACTGATGAAAGGAAAGCATCAAATGCAGCTTTCAGAAGCACCCATGGAACATCTAGGAAGTCAATAAATTGGGAGAATATTTTTTTCTTTTCTTTATATACAAAGTTACATGAAACTAGATTTAAAATAAGCATTGTAAAATGAACAGATGCGTACGACATATGGATGTTTTAGAAATATGCTATTTTAAACACAATATGATTTTTAAACATCCCTAAGCCTATTTGAATGGAGCAGAAGTAAAAGCTATTTGAAAATCCTGAAGATCTTTATCCTCCTTCATTCTCTTGTGTTCCTGCCTCACATCCTCCTCTGGAACAGCTTCAGCCACTCTCCTCAAATGAGCTGAGCTACTCAAACTTGAATCCAGAGCATTTAATTAAAGTGGCTAACCAGCGACAAGAGTTTCATAGAGATTTAAGATGACACTTCCTAATACTTTTGCGATAACCAAAATCAACACAATTTTTTCAGCTCTTGCGACAACCCAAGAACTGTGCTAAGTCCTTTATAAACAGACGTGTTAATCCTCAAAATGAGCTTACAAAATAGGTATTTTACAGGTTTAAGAAAACAAAACAGAATTAAGACATAGTGTGAGTGCTGGAGAGGGATTCACCTTCAGGGCCCTCAGCCTCCATCCTTGGAGGCTGCCCCTTATACCTCCTGCTGACTTCCTCAGAGGCTGAACCTGGTAAACCTCACAAAGTGGATACTTAACACTCAGGTCCTGGCCCCGTTTAGAAAAATCCCACA
The DNA here is from genome assembly GCF_000442215.2 of Lipotes vexillifer. Classification (NCBI taxonomy): domain Eukaryota; kingdom Metazoa; phylum Chordata; class Mammalia; order Artiodactyla; family Lipotidae; genus Lipotes; species Lipotes vexillifer. The sequence goes on from NW_006795034.1 coordinate 178,755, forward strand.
GAATGAAGCCAAATCAGCATAATTTTTAAAATTTTTCATTTTATTGTGGTAATAACACTTAACATGAGATCTACCGTCTCAGCAAATTTGTAAATGTGTAATGCAGTATTGTTGACTATAGGTACAATGGTGTACAGCAGATATCTAGAATTTATTCATCTTGCCTAACTGAAGTTTTATTCCTGTTCATTGGTAACTCCCCATTTCTCTTCCCCTGCCCAGTCCCTGACAACCACCATTCCACTCTTTGATTATATAAATTTGACTCTTAGATACCTACTATAAGTGGAATTGTGCAGTATTTGTTCTGTGAACTATTTCATTTAGCATAACATCCTCAAGGTTTATCCATGTTATTGCAAACAGCAGGATTTCCTTTTTTAGGGAGATAAATAATGTTCCATTGTATGTATATACCACATTTTTTAATCAGTCCATCTGTCAATGGACATTTGGGTTGCTTCCACATCTTGGCTATTATGAATAGTGCTGCAATGAACACAGGAGTGCTAATATCTTTTCAAGATCCTGATTTCAATTCTTTTGGATAAATACCCTGAAGTGGGATTACTATATCATAAGGTAGTTCTATTTTTAATTTTTTGAGGAACCTCCATAACATTTTTCATAGTGTCTGCACTATTTTTGTATCCTCACCAACAGTGTGCAAAGGTTCCAATTTCTCCACATCCTTGACCTTGGTTGTCTTTGTTGTTGTTGTTGTTTTTGATAATAGTCATCCTGACAGGTATGAAGTGATATCTCATTATAACTTTGACTTACATTTCCCAGATGATTAGTGACTTTGGGCTTTTTTTTTTCATATAACAGTTGGCCATTTGTATGTCTTCTTTGAAGAAATGCCTATTAAGTTTATAGTCCAATTTCAATCAAGTTGTTTGTTTTTTGCTATTGAGTTGTAGGAGCTCCTTATATATTTTGGAGATTAACCCCTTTTCAGATATATGGCTTATAAATATTTTCTCCCATTTCATTGGGTCCCATTTCACACTGTTTGTTTCTTTGCTGTGCAGAAGCTTTTTAGTTTGATGTAATCCAACTTGTCTATTTTTGCTTTCATTAGAACCACAAAAGACCACAAATAGCCAAATCAACTCTGAAAAAGAACAAAGTGGGAAGCATCACACTTTCTGATTTTGAAATATATTACAAAGCTACAGTAATCAAAACAGTATGGTACTGGCATAATGACAGAGACCAACAGGATAGAAATAAAAAGCTCAGAAATAAATCCACGCATATATGGTCAACTGACCTTCAACAAGGGTGTCAATAACACACAATGGGGAAAGTATAGTGTCTTCAACAAATGGTATTGGGAAGACTGGATATCCATGTGCAAAAGGATAAAATCGGATGTTTTTCTTACACTACACACAAAATGGATTAAAGACTTAAGGATCTAAAACTAAAACTCCAAAAAAAAAAAAAGGGGGAGAGTTTCAGGACCTTGAACTTGGAAGTAATTTCATGGATATAACATCAAAAGCACAGGCAACAAAAGCAAAACTAGACAAGTAAGACTATACCAAACCATTTTTAAATTTAGCTCAAGCTAGAGAGCCAACGGGAAGCTACTGACCAGCAATTGGTGGAATAAGACTGAAAGTCATATGATGTAATATCTGAAACTAGACTGAGAATCCCCCAAAACTCAAATGCAAAGTGTTCACAACTCCTCTTTTTCTTCAAAATGCTAACATAAACGTTGGGTATAAATAATATACAAAATCTACAGTGAAGAGCAAAGATACATCCCAAATTCATGGAATGACAACATGCCAGGGGCAAAATGTTGATTATGATCTAGGAGCCATCTATGAAAAACATGACAATTCACACCTTCTTTAAATTATTCACATACTTATAAACATGTTTATAAATTATTGCTTATACTTCAATTATACTTAATAAATCCTTTCTAAATATAGATCTTGACACTGTACTTTATAAAAGGGAGTAAATAAAATTTTTTGAGCTAAAAGGGACCTTAGAGAATCATTTTGTCCAATCCTCCCATTTAAACAGAGGAAAACAATTTTGTATTTTGTTTAGATATAACAGATAACCCTGATACCTAACTATAAGCGTTCCTGTTTCACTTCAACGTAAGAAGATTGTGTTGGGGATTACTTTTTAAAAAGCCATTATACTCAAAGGGTACTTCCTTTGTCCCATGACATCTTCCTGCTCAGCTGTGTCTGGCATAAGTACAGTATAATGACTACTCTGGGTCCAAGGTAAAATAAGCCAATGTTCTTATTACTAACGTTTTCTATTTACATATTCTTGAACTACATGTATGTGCACATTCACAAATTACAATTCATCCTCATTTCCTTGTTAACTATAATCTTTGAAAGGGTGCAATTCTGTCTGTCTTATTCACACTGTCACCAGAATTTAGGACAGTGCCTGACACACAGTAAATAGCCAATAAATAGTCCTTGGATGAATAAAATACCAACTTTTCTTCCAAAAACAAAAGACGAATCTTATAACGGACACCTGCCTCTCTCCTTCACCTTGGTAAACAGTCCATCACCAAGTCCTCTCAACTTTACCTCCTAAATAGTTCTTCACTAACTACTTCACTACCTACTTCCACTGTCATCCCCCTGGGCCCATAAAGTTACCATGAGCTCTTACCTCAAGTAAAGCAAAAACCTACTCCTTGGTTCACCCCAATATTCTCTGACTTGATTTGGACCAGGTCTCCACATACTACAGCTGAACCATCCATGAAAAAGTAAGAATCAGACTAGGTCACCACCCCCAGATTAGTTTCCTAGTGCTGCTATATCCAATTACCACAAATTTCGTGGCTTAAAACAACAAAAATTCATTTTCTTACAGTTCTGGAGGCAAAAGTCTGAAATCAAGGTGTCTGTAGGGCTACGCTTCTCCCAGGGGCTCTACAAGAGGATCTGTTCCTTGCCCCTTCCAAGCTTCTGATGACTATTGGCACTCCTTGTCTTGTAGCCCATCACTCCAATCTCTGCCTCCATCTTCACCTGGCCCTCTCCTTTGTGGTTTTTCTCCTCTTTTGTCTCTTATAAAGACTTGCCATTGGATTTAGGGCCCACTGGGATAATCCAGGGTGACCTTACCTCAAGATCTTTAGCTTAATTACATCTACATCTTCTCCCAATAGAAAACTCCCTCATACTCCACCCTACTCAAACTTCGCAGAGCCTTTCTTTCACCCCAAACGCACTCTAGACAAAGCCTGGTTGCTTTGTTATGCTGAGTACGGAGTTGCTCCCTGTAAAAGAACAGACTTGTTTGTAATTATACTTTCATTAGTATGGTGATGTGATAAATGTAAGTGGAAGCACTTGCCTGAAACTTCATGAGAACAAGGATCATGCCTGTTTCGTTTTTTGTATTTTTTTCCACTTACAAATGTGTTTTAAGGACTGACACAGGGCCTAACACAGACTAGGAAGGCAACAAAAGTTTGTTGAGTGAATTAATGAGAGAACAGATGAGTGGGTGATTGACTATGCTTATATACAATCCTTCTCTGACCCTCTGGGGTCATCCCAGTTAAATGGATTACTTAGTACTGTTGGACTATTGCTATAAATTTCTATAAAGAAACAATAAGGTTACAATACACTGAACTAATACACCAACTAATGTAAATGGAGAATTGAGTTATTAACTCAGAAAAAGAAAACATTTTTATTGATTGACTCTGCAAATAACCTTCTTGACTTTGTTTTTTAGTGCAGACACAGACCACCACTCAAGTCTGTCACTAATCACTAAATTTTGAGTTGACGGGACCTAATCGGTCCCACTCTCTTGGGATCCACTATGAAAGAACTAGCCTCCATTGTAGAAACAGTAACGGACTTCATACAAAATATAGCTCTCAGCCTTTGTGATTCCGTGGGAACTCTGTTCTCACAATGGTGTTAGCTGAGAGAAGACTGGCTCATGTTAAATCCAGTGGCACGCAATATCCATGCTATAGCAGGGGGACATTTTATTTTATGACTTAAATAAAAACATTTCTAAAATCACATATCCTGTGATAACAAGATTCAAAAAAGAGCCTAGGGTTATTGGAACATAGGAAATTCGAGCTTGAAAAGAATTTAGTTGGTTTAAAATTATTTGAAGATCATATGAAGGTAAGGAATTTCCTTCTAGCTTCAGTTTAATACCTACTGTCACTATGGGGATACAAGTAGCTAGCAAAAAATCCTTCTACTAGATGATTCATATTCCTATAAAGAAAGTTGCCTAAACTCTTATGTTCACGGAATGAAAGACTATGACTAAAGGATATTTTGTTATTCATCAGTTCGTATATAATAAAAATCCCAAAGAATTTTCAAAGTTATGATAAATTAATGCTGTATGTATTACAGACCCTCTTAAAATGAGGAAATAAATCTAATAGTGCAATACATACAATTACTTTTGCATCCTGCAAATTATTAGAATGTATACCTAGTCACTATATGTATATCAGTTATACTTAATTCTGAACACCTTTAAAATAAAAACTACTTAAAATGCTAACATCAAAGAACTGATCAATAAAAGTTATTTTTGTGTTAAAGCTTCATTAAAGTCTCAATTTATTTAAAGCTGGGGGAAATTTTTTAACCATTAAAAAAATACTCTAAATGATGCATCATGTTCCACTATATTTTCAGATCCTATGGATTTAAAGACTGTTACAGTGATGGTAATTTGAATATTTACATCTGGATCCGAAAACTAAGACTCCCAAGTCTAAGTAATATAATAAATGGGAAGGAGATGATCCAATAGTAGAGCATAATAACTATGAACTTCATGTTCTTTAAGGAATTCACTTGAAAACTTTATTTCCTTTGTATTCTAATATTAAGGAGAACTCTCTTTATCAAAATTTCTGTTTGTCACTGGAGACTATGACAGAAATCAGAAATTTGGACGTTACTTCTGAGCCCCACTTACTAAAATTCTTTTGCAAATGTTGGTGTTTACCATGTTCCTTAGAGAGATGAGATTCCAGGTTTATCCATTCTCTGGGCTTCAGGCACTGGCACTTTGGCTGGGGGACAGTGTCAACAGAGACTCACCTGGATGTATGCCATCGGCATTTTCTCCTTGTCAGCAGTGTCACCAAAGCTTTGCAGAAAGGACCTCCTTGTCTAATTTCTAGGATTATTCCCAATGATTGTTTTGGTAAATTTTTTCTAGAAGGTAAGTCAATAAGCTATTTTTTCTCTAACACACTCAGCTTTAAAAGTTGATAGAGTTGACTGCTATCACATAAATTGGCTCATTTTTTGAGTGCTAAACAGTTGTACAAGGAAAGCTTCTTTTGCTCATTGTAGCAACCCTCTAATGCAGAAAGATATGCATAGACTAAGGGATACCTATATTTCTACACTTGTAAAAAGATGATGCATGGAATATTCTAATTTTAGTGGTGTTGTTTTCAAATGGGACTGGGAGTAGATTCTATTTCAACAATATTTAGGCTAAAATCAAATATTCTTCTGTGCTTTCAGTGACACACATATCCAGGCCCCCAACTATGAGCTGATTAAATAAGTAGACACTTAACAAGCAAAAGGACTCTAAGGGTCTCTATAAAGGACTCTATAAACCACAAATTATTATTAAATACAAAGAATAACTTTATTATCCCAGTTCAAACCATCTTAGCTTTTAAGAGAAATTGTTGGGGGGGGACCTTAAAGATGGTAGAGGAGTAAGACGTGGAGATCACCTTCCTCCCCACAAATACATCAAAAATACATCTACATGTGGAACAGCTCCTACAGAGCACCTACTGAATGCTGGCAGAAGACCTTAGACTTCCCAAAAGGCAAGAAAATACCCACGTACCTGGGTAGGGCAAAAGAAAAAAGAAGAAACAGAGACAAAAGAATAGGGACGGGACTTCGGAGGTCAGACCCCAGGGAGAGGACTGGAGTTGGCTGTGTGAACACAGCCTGAAGGGGGCTAGTGCACCACAGATAGCCAGGAGGGAGTCTGGGAAAAAGTCTGGACCTGCCTAAGAGGCAAGAGACGATTGTTTTGGGGTGCGTGAGGAGAGGGGATTCAGAGCACCACCTAAATGAGCTTCAGAAACGGGTTCAAGCTGCGGCTCTAAGTTCGGACCCCAGAGACAGGCATTGAAACACTAACACTGCTGCTGCAGCCATCAAGAATCCTGTGTGCAAGCACAGGTCACTTATCCACACCCCCACCCTCAGGAGACTGTGCAGCCCACCACTGCCAGGGTCCCATGATCCAGGGACAACTTCCCTGGGAGAACATACGGCTTACCCCAGGCTGTTGCAATGTCACACAAGCCTCTGCTGCCGAAGGCTCGCCCCGCGTTCCAACTATAACTACCGTACCCCTCCGTCCCACCAGACTGAATGACCAAGAGCCCCCTAATCAGCCGCTGCATTAACCCCCTCCTGTCTGGGCAGGGAACAGATACCTGAGGGTGACCTACATGCAGAGGTGGGCAAAAACCAAAGCTGAACCCCAGGAGTTGTGTGAAGAAAGAAGAGAAAGGGAAATTTCTCCATGCAGCCTCAGGAGCAGTGGATTAAATTCCCACAATCAACTTGATGTACAGAACCTGCGTTGGTTCAATACCTGACTGGACAACGAATGTTCCCAAAATTGAGGCGGTGGACTTTGGGAGCAACTGTAGACTTGGGGTTTGTCGTCTGTGACTGATTTATTTCTGCTTTTTATGTTTATCTTAGTTTAGTGTTTAGCACTTGTTATCATTGGTGGATTTGTTTAATGGTTTGGTTGCTCTTTTTTTATTTTTTTAATAATTTTTTTAAAAATTTATTATTATTTTTTCTTTCTTTTTCTCTCCCTTTTCTTCTGAGCTGCGAGGCTGACAGGGTCTTGGTGCTCCGGCCTGCTGTCAGGCCTGAGCCTCTGAGGTGGGAGAGCCGAGTTCAGGACACTGGACCACCAGAGACCTCCCAGCCTCACATAATATCAATCGGTAAGAGCTCTCCCAGAGATCTCCGTCTCAATGCCAAGCTCCACCCAACGTCCAGCAAACTCCAGTGCTGGACACCCCATGCCAAACAACTAGCAAGAAAGAAACACAACCCTACCCATTAGCAGAGAGGCTGCCTAAAATCATACCAAGTTTACAGACACCCCAAAACACACCACTGGATGCTGCCCTGCCCACCAGAAACAGGAGATCCATCCCCACCCACCAGAACACAGGCACCAGTCCCCTCCACCAGGAAGCCAACACAACCCACTGAACAAAACTCACCCACTGGGAGCAGACACAAAAAACAATGGGAACTACGAACCTGCAGCCTGGAAAAGGAGACCCCCAAAACAGTAAGTTAAACAAAATGAGAAGACAGAGAAATATGCAGCAGATGAAGGAACAAGGTAAAAACCCACCAGACCAAACAAATGAAGAGGAAACAGGCAGTCTACCTATAAAAGAATTCACAGTAATGATAGTAAAGATGATCCAAAATCTTGGGACCTAGAAGAACTAAAGAGCAAACAAGCAATGATGAACAACACAATAAATGAAATTAAAAATTCTCTAGAACGGATCAACAGCAGAATAACAGAGGCAGAAGAAGGGATTAGTGACCTGGAAGATAAAACAGTGGAAATAACAACAGAGCAGAATAAAGATAAAAGTATGAAAAGAATTGAGGACAGTCTCAGAGACCTCTGGGACAACATTAAACACACCAACATTCAAATTGTAGGGGTCCCAGAAGAAGAAGAGAAAAAAGGGTCTGAGAAAATATTTGAAGAGATTATAGTTAAAAACTTCCCTAAAGTTGGGAAAGGAAACAGTCAAGTCCACAAAGTCCAAAGAGTCCCATACAGGATAAATCCAAGGAGAAACATGCCAAGACACATATTAGTCAAACAATAAAAATTAAATACAAAGAAAAATATTAAAAGCAGCAAAGGAAAAGCAACAAATAACATACAAGGGAATCCCCATAAGGTTAACAGATGATCTTTCAGCAGAAACTCTGCAAGCCAGAAGGGAGCAGCAGGACATATTTAAAGTGATGACAGGGGAAAACCTAAAACCAAGATTACTCAACCTAGCAAGGATCTCATTCAGATTACAGAAAGTAAAACCTTTACAGACAAGCAAAAGTTGAGAGACTTCAGCACCACCAAACCAGTTTTACAACAAATGCTAAAGGAACTTCTCTAGGCAGGAAACACAAGAAAAGGAAAAGACCTACCAAAACCAACCCAAAACAATGAAGAAAATGGTAATAGGAACATACATATCAATAACTGTAAATGGATTAAATGCAATGGATTAAATGTAAATGGACTAAATACTCCAACGAAAAGACACAGACTGACTGAATGGATATAAAAACAAGACTAAATAATAGAATACACTTTCTTCTCAAGTGCCCATGGAACATTCTCCAGGACAGATCATATCTTGGGTCACAAATAAAGCTTCGGCAAATTTAAGAAAATTGAAATTGTATCAAGTATCTTTTCCGACCACAACGCTATGAGACTAGATATCAATTACAGGAAAAGATCTGTAAAAAATACAAACACATGGAGGCTAACCAATACACTACTTAATAACGAAGTGATCACTGAAGAAATCAAAGAGGAAATAAAAAATACCTAGAAACAAATGACAATGGAGACATGATGACCCAAAACCTATGCGATGAAGCAAAAGCAGTTCTAAGAGGGAAGTTTATAGCAATATAATCCCACCTTAAGAAACAGGAAACATCTCGAATAAACAACTTAACCTTGCACCTAAAGCAATTAGAGAAAGAAGAACAAAAAAACCCCCAAAGTTAGAAGAAGGAAAGAAATCATACAGATCAGAACAGAAATAAATGAAAAGGAAATGAAGGAAATGATAGCAAAGATCAATAAAACTAAAAGCTGGTTCTTTGAGAAGAGAAACAAAATAGATAAACCATTAGCCAGACTCATCAAGAAAAAAAGAGAGAAGACTTAAATCAATAGAATTAGAAATGAAAAAGGAGAAGTAACAACTGACACTGCAGAAATACAAAAGATCATGAGAGATTACTACAAGCAACTCTATGCCAATAAAATGGACAACCTGGAAGAAATGGACAAATTCTTAGAAAGGCACAACCTGCCAAGACTGAATCAGGAAGAAGTAGAAAATAGGAACAGACCAATCACAAGCACTGAAATTGATACTGCGATTAAAAATCTTCCAACAAACAACAGCCCAGGACCAGATGGCTTCACAGGCGAATTCTATCAAACATTTAGAGAAGAGTTAACACCTATCCTTCTCAAACTCTTCCAAAATGTAGCAGAGGGAGGAACACTCCCAAACTCATTCTACAAGGCCACCGTCACCCTGATACCAAAACCAGACAAAGATGTCACAAAGAAAGAAAATTACAGGTCAATATCACTGATGAACACAGATGCAAAAATCCTCAACAAAATACTAGCAAACAGCATCCAGCAGCACATTAAAAACATTATACACCATGATCAAGTGGGGTTGATTCCAGGAATGCAAGGATTCTTCAATATATGCAAATCAATCAACGTGATACACCATATTAACAAACTGAAGGAGAAAAACCATATGATCATCTCAATAGATGCAGAGAAAGCTTTCGACAAAATTCAACACCCATTTATGGTAAAAACCCTGCAGAAAGTAGGCATAGAGGGAACTTTCCTCAACATAATAAAGGCCATATATGACAAACCCAGAGCCAACATCGTTCTCAGTGGTGAAAAACTGAAACCATTTCCACTAAGATCAGGAACAAGACAAGGTTGGCCACTCTCACCACTATTATCCAACATAGTTTTGGAAGTTTTAGCCACAGCAATCAGAGGAAAAAAAGAAATAAAAGGAATCCAAATTGGAAAAGAAGAGGTAAAACTGTCACTGTTTCCAGATGACATGATACTATACATAAAGAATCCTAAAGATGCTACCAGAAAATGACTAGAGCTAACCAATGCATTTGGTAGAGTAGCAGGATACAAAATTAATGCACAGAAATCTCTTGCATTCCTATACACTAATGATGAAAAATCTGAAAGAGAAATTAAGGAAATACTCCCACTTACCACTGCAACAAAAAGAATAAAATACCCAGGAATAAACCTACCTAAGGAGACAAAAGACCTGTCTGCAGAAAACTATAAGACACTGATGCAAGAAATTAAAGATGATACCAACAGATGGAGAGATATACCATGTTCTTCGATTAGAAGAATCAACATTGTGAAAATGACTATACTACCCAAAGCAATCTACAGATTCAGTGCAATCCCTATCAAACTACCGATGACATTTTTCACAGAACTAGAACAAAAAATTTCACAATTTGTATGGAATCACAAAAGACCCCAAATAGCCAAAGCAATGTTGAGAAAGAAAAATGGAGCTGGAGGAATCAGGCTGCCTGACTTCAGACTATACTACAAAGCTACAGTAATCAAGACAGTATGGTACTGGAACAGAAACAGGAATAAAGATCAATGGAATAGGACGAAAGCCCAGAGATAAACCCACACACATATGGTCACCTTATCTTTGATAAAGGAGGCAAGAATATACAATAGAGAAAAGACAGCCTTTTCAATAAGTGGTGCTGGGAAAACTGGACAGCTACATGTAAAAGAATGAAATTAGAACACTCCCTCAAACCTTACACAAAAATAAACTCAAAATGGGTTAAAGACCTAAATGTAAGGCCAGACACTATCAAACTCTTAGAGGAAAACATAGGCAGAACACTCTATGACATGAATTACAGCAAGATCCTTTTTTGACCCACCTCCTAGAGAAATGGAAATAAAAACAAAAATAAACAAATGGGACCTAATGAAACCTAAAATCTTTTGCACAGCAAAGGAAACCATAAACAAGACGAAAAGACAACACTCAGAATGGGAGAAAATATTTGCAAATGAAGCAACTGACAAAGGATTAATCTCCAAAATATACAAGCAGCTCATGCAGCTCAATATCGAAAAAACAAACAACCCAATCCAAAAATGGGCAGAAGACCTAAATAGACATTTCTCCAAAGCAGATATATAGATTTCCAACGAACACATGAAAGGATGCTCAACATCACTAATCAATAGAGAAATGCAAATCAAAACTACAGTGAGGTATCACCTCACACCAGTCAAAATGGCATCATCAAAAACCTACAAACAGGGCTTCCCTGGTGGCGCAGTGGTTGGGAGTCCGCCTGCCGATGCAGGGGACACGGGGTCCTGCCCCGGTCCGGGAAGATCCCACGTGCCGCAGAGCGGCTGGGGCCGGGAGCCCAGGGTGGCGGGCCGGCGCACATGAAAATATTTTCAACACTGCTAATTATTAGAGAAATGCAAATCAAAACTACAATGAGGTATCACCTCACACTGGTCAGAATTGCCATTATCAAAGAGTCTACAAATAACAAATGCTGGAGAGGGTTGGAGAAAAAGGAACCCTCTTGCACTGTTGGGACTGTAAATTGATACAGCCACTAGGGAGAACTGGTGGGAGGTTCCTTAAAAAACTAAAAATATAACTATCATATGACCCAGCAATCCCACTACTGGGCATATACCCTGAGAAAACCATAATTCAAAAAGAGTCATGTACCACAATCTTTATTGCAGCTCTATTTACAATAGCCAGGACATGGAAGCATCCTAAGTGTCCATCGACAGATGAATGGATAAAGAAGATATGGCATATATATACAATGGAATATTACTCAGCCATAAAAAGAAACGAAGTTGAGTTTTTTGTAGTGAGGTGGATGGACCTAGAGTCTGTCATACAGAGTGAAGTCAGTCAGAAAGAGAAAAGCAAATATCGTATGCTAACACATATATATGGAATCTAAAAAGGAAAAAAATGGTTCTGAAGAACCTACAGGCAGGACAGGAATAAAGACAGAGATGTAGAGAATGGACCTGAGGACATGGGGAGGGGGAAGGGTAAACTGTGACAAAGCGAGAGAGAGGCATGGACGTATATACACTACCAAATGTAAGGTAGATAACTAGTGGGAAGCAGCCGCATAGCACAGGGAGATCAGCTCGGTCCTCTGTGACCTCCTAGAGGGGTGGGATAGGGAGGGTGGGAAGAAGGGAGATGCAAGAGGGAAGAGATATGCAAACATATGTATATGTATAACTGATTCACTTTGTTATACAGCAGAAACTAACACACCATTGTAAAGCAATTATACTCCAATAAGGATGTTAAAAAAAAAATCAACAGATTCCAATGAGATGATGTTAAAATCAGATCTGACAAGGATTTTAAAGAAGCTATCATAAAAATGCTTCAGTAAGCCATTACAAACTTTTCAAAACAATTGGAAATATAGTCTCAGTGAAGAAAAAGATGAACCAAACAAATTTTAGGATTGAAAAACCCAAGAGAAAGGAAAGCATATGTCCATACATATACTTGTACACAAATGTTCATAGCAGCCTTATTCATAAGAGCCAAAAGGTAGAAACAACCCAAATGTCTATCAACTGGCTGATGGATTAACAAAATTGTGGTACATCCGTACAATGGAATATTACTTGGTCAGAAAAAGGAATGAAGTACTGATATATGCTACGTGAATGAACCCTGAAAACATTAGGCTAACTGAAATGAACTAGTCACAAAGGGCCACATATTATGTGATTCAGCTTATCTTAAATATCCAGAATAGGGCAATACATATACAGATAGTAGATTTGTGGTTGCCTAGTGCTGAAGGGTGTGAGGATGGGGAAATTAGGGGTGTGTGATTGCTAAGAGCATTGGAGTTTCTTGTGGGGCATAAGGGAAACGTTCTAAAATTGATTGTGGTGATGGCTGCAATTCTGTGAATATACTAGAAACCAATGAACTGTACACTTTGAACCAGAGAATTGCCTGTGTTATGGGTTAAACTGTGTACCATACCAAAAAAAAACCAAACAAACAAAAAACAAATATGTTGGAGTCCTAACCCCTAGTAGCTCAGAATGTGGCCCTATTTGGAGAAAGGGTGTTTACAGATGATTAAGTTAAAATGAGGTCATCAAGGTGGGCCCTAATCCAATATGACTAGTATGCTTATAAGGGGAAATTTGGACACAGAGACAGACACGTATGGAGGGAAGATGATGTGAAGAAACACAGGGTGAAGACGTTCATCTACAAGCCAAAAAAAGAGAAGCTTTGAACAGACTTCCCTCAAAGCCCTACAAGAAGCCAACCCTCAAAGCCCCTACAAGAAGCCTTCCCTCAAAGCCCTACAAGAAGCCAACCCTCAAAGCCCCTACAAGAAGCCTTCCCTCAAAGCCCTACAAGAAGCCAACCCTCAAAGCCCCTACAAGAAGCCTTCCCTCAAAGCCCTACAAGAAGCCAACCCTCAAAGCCCCTAAGTCACCCAGTTTCTGCAATTTACTGCAGCCCTAGCAAACTAAAACAGTATGTGAATCATACCTCAATAAAGTTCCTACCAAAAAGTCAAAAAAAAAAAAAAAAAAAGAAAAACAAGATATTGGGAACAGAGGCATAGGCATGAAATATATCTTAGTCTTTATATAGGCAAAACTAATTTTGATTGTTTAATTTGTCATAATCAAAATTATTATGTAAAAAAGATATAGCTTTTAAGAAAATAAAACTAAAAAAGCAGTATGTGTAGTGGTCAAACACATGCACTCTGGCGTTAGATGGCTTGAATCTGAACTTCGACTCTGCCACTTAATAACTGTGTGATCTTGGGCACATTACTTAACTTCTGTGTTCAGTTTTCTCATCTGTAAAAGGGAGATAGTAAGAAAGCCTATCTTGGGAATTGCTTGGTGGCCCAATGGTTAGGACTTGGCGCTTTCACTGCTGTGGCCTTGGTTCAATCCCTGTTCAGGGAACGAAGATCCCACAAGCCGCACCATGTGGCAAAAAAAAAAAAAAAAATAGCCTATCTCATAGGGCTGTTTTGAGAGTTAAATGAGCTAAAACACCAAATACACTTCAAAGAACAATACTGACATATATCACGCACTATGTATTTATTATTACTAACCATTACCTGATTACAGATGTGGCCACTCAGGAAATAGTAAGAGAATAGCAAGAAAATACTATAGGTGAGTGCCCTTCTTCCACTGACGTATTTGTCCTTGGTTTCCCAGTTTCAAGATTTTAAAAAGTAGAAAATAAACATGATAGGAGAAAGATCATAAAATGTCTGGTATGTGGATAGTATTTAAAAGCTCTATCTATAAATTCAGAGTGCATATTTAAATCCTCTCTACCACTTACCAGCTGTGTTATACTTTGGACATGTTACATGAACTCTCTTTGTCTCAGTTTTCTATTCTGCGAATAACAGAATAGACAGAATAGATATAAGATATAACAGAATAGATATAAGGCTGCTTTATTTTACACAAATAAAATAATTAGTGTAAAGCAATTAGGACATAGTAGGAACTCAATAAATGTTACCTATTTGTATTAAGGTCACAATGTTGCACATTAGAAAAGACATGGCCTGTATAACACATCATATTACCATGAAAACTTTAAAAAGTTGAGGGAATAAAGTAACATACTTAATAAAATTGTTACACAGGGCATATAAAATTACAACAACATTTTATATCCTTTTCATTATATTCTTACAGATAAGCAACAATGAATAGTTGTTTTCCATACAATAAATACAGAACGACTTAAAAGTGGAAGAGAAAGGCACAAATATTTAATTTCTGTTGTGACTAAACTCCTAGACTCCACATTTTTCTCTTAAAGCAGAGGGCTGAGTGAAAACAATACATTCCAAATGGTTTCTGTGGTGTATCCTATCCCCTCTGGCTGAAATGTGAGAGGGTTCTATGGCCTACCCACAGTTTTTGGTCTAATTGTCGTATTAACTATATATACTACCTAAGGCCAGTGCTTAGATACAAAAACTTCCTGACACTTCCTCGGGGAATTTCTGAACACAATTCCTCAATCAACAGTTCTCATTTATGTGTACAGCAGGTTCGTAGAAAACTATTCACTCCCTCTAAAAATTAACTTTGCTTGGACACCAAGAAAATATTTCTGCACCATATTTTTAATGTGCACTTGCATTGATATAGCTGTAATATCAAGTCCATTTCATAAGAAGAAAATTAATTCATCATAGAAACCAAGCTTTTTTATAATTTTGTTAGTTTCCAAAAGCAGGACATCAAAAATTTAATTAATAAGATCAATTAATAAAATAAAATTAATTAAAGCTTAATTCTGTCAAGTTCTATCATTAACTTTAGTTTTAATGCATTGATTCCACCTACTTGAGAACCAGGAGGAAGCCTTAAAGATATTAGTTATTATTCATTAATACATATTTTTAAATCAGTAACTTAAAGCATTAGAGGTGCTCTACGGTAAAAGTTGCTAAAATAAAACCGAATCATTTCTCAATTAAACTCCACTCGCAGATGTGTACAACTAAGAGTCAAATTCGACTAGCGATATAAAAATTCTAACAGTGTCATAAAATATGAGAGGAATATGCGGTATCTTTGTCTCCTAATCTGGCTCTTCTACCTCCTCCCAATTTCTAACCATAAGCATAGTTCAAAGTTCACTGATCCAGCTTCTGTCTTAGAACTCACCCAGTCACACAACTTGAACTCTCTCTTTTCTGAATATGACTCCAGAGTTTAGGATCTCAGAACCTCAGCTTATATCCTTATTCCAACACATTTTCTCTGTCTGCCTAGTGGACATTTTCATTGTCTCAAACTTACCATATCTAAAACTAGTTCCTCCACGTTACTTCTTCTCTTCTAATGAAGAGAATTTCTCTAATCTCCACAATTTCTCTAATCTCCCAAGCTCAAATTCTCCACATATGACTTCTCTCCTTTCCTCACACACCATATTTGTCAGGTCTTCCAAGCACTTTGGATTGGTGGCCCCCAGTACACCAAGCTGCCCAGTATTCACTGCCTCCACACTGACTTGCTTTGGCCAATGAGACATTAGCAAGTGGGAGACAAGCAAAGCCTTGTTAAGTACTTGCATGCTGGGCCTCACACTCTTGAAATGCTCTCTTGTGCCCAGTCAGCTCCCACCTGTTCCAGCCAGACCTATGAGTGAAGAAACCATCTTGAACATTTCAACACCAGCATACACCAGGGGAAGCAGAAGACAGCTAAGCCCAGCCCACATGGTACAACTAAGACAAATAATAAGCTGTTATTGTTTTAAGCCGCCACGTTTTAGTTATTATGCAGCAACAGACAGAGAAAATTTTTTTTGGTATGAAGCCATCCTTAAAAACCAGTTCCATAAGGACCTCTATTCCCAGTGAACGCTTTTTGCATTCCTGTGAAATATTGCTTGCTTCCTTGTCATACAGTGTATCACCTTGAACCACGGGGATTGTTTATATGTTCATATTTCCTTTCCTAGCATGACTATAAGTGTCTTAACTTTCCAAATCTAGAACATCATGGACCCAATAATTATTTGCTGAAAAAAGAAAGGGGAGGAGAGAAGGAGGAGAGAGGGAAGGAGAAAAGGAGGGACACTAAAGAAGAAAGAAAAGAGTCAAGTCAAACTGAGCAAACATGAACATGAGGCCATCGGCAAAGGGCAGGGTAGAAGTGTCCTGACATTTCTGCACATTGGGCAAGGACAAAAGAAAAATTCTACATAGCTAACTATGACTATGAAATGTAGGTCAAAGTAAATGCTTGGAAAATTTTCTATTTCGCCTATGAGGTGATGGGTCATAAAACAGAAAGGACTGTCTTAGAGAAACCTCGCTATTGTGTGATGACATCCCTTCTTCAGCACATGCTTTTATAAGTGAAGAGAATGCTGTCAATGTGAGCACTATCGATATATTTCCACATATGTTTCACATACGCACTGGATTAAAGGAGACTGAGTTTGTGTTGAAGTTACCAGCAAAGTTTCAAGTTAGGGATGAGGTGAGTGATTATAACTGATGACAGTTTTAGCACTGTAGTAATGAGAACAAGGTAGATTTTCACCATTTCCCACTCCTGTCTTTCACTAAAATAGATCCAGGTTGTGCCATTTGCTCTTATTAGTCTTTGTCATAAGAATATGGCACCAGATTGTTAATGCCTGAAAGAACCTGAGGAAAACAAAGTTTTGTAGCTTCAAGTCTCTGGCGTGTAGCAGTGCAGCGATCTAAGAAAAAAGTTCAAGTATTTCTTCAGAAATTTTAGTGAAAATTGTCACGTGTATGATTTTTAAAAATGTTTTAAGTGTGCTATTTTTTAAAGGGTTAAATGATAAATATTAAAATATCGTAATTTTCAATAAACATTCTTGAATTTCTCCTTTCACTTTGCAAGAAAGTTTATTTAACAGTAATTTGAGCCAGATAAACCTCACTTGCAGTGCTATCATCTGCCTCTGATTGTATTAAACAAAAGGGAAAGTGGTTGGATTATACTTACGGCAGGTCTAAATTAGAATGAAAATAAATTTCTATCAAGTCAGCTTGTCTACAAACCATCTTGGTTACTCAGATTAATTAAGTTGAAACAGAGTAGAAGATGTAAGTTCCTTGTGCTCCCATGGGGTTCCTTTGTTTATCTGCCAGATTCATGAAGCCTTCACAATTTATCTACCAGAGCAGTATTTTTAAAAATTCAATACAATATAGAAGCCTCTTCGGGCAGTGCCAAGAGCACTGATTGAGACCCAGAATTGAGTCTAAGCAGGGTTTCCACTCACTTCCTCTGTGGTCAGGGGAAGGCTGATTAACTTCTCTGAGCCTCAGTTTCCTCATCTACAAAATGGATTATGGGAATGTGAATATTAACATAGGTAATGTGAGAAGATGTTCCATAAACCCTATTGCATTGGTTCTCAAAGGGTGGTTCCTGGACCAGCAGCATCAACATCCTTTGGGAAAATTCTTGGGCCTCACCCCAGATCTGCTGAATCAGAAACACTGTAAGTGAGGGCCCAGCAACTTCTGTTTCAAAAAGCCCCCCAGTGATTCGTGTGGGTGCTGACATTGGAGAAGCACTGCTCTAAAGCACGTCCACTTACCAGCTTAGGCAAGGGCCTCAATTACCTAAGCACCTTGTTTCCTCACATGAAATGATGGTTTTAACTGTGCCTACCTCATAGAACTGATGAGAAAGTAAGTTAATATCTGTAAAGTGCTGAGAACAGTGCCAGGCAAGTGGCAAATACTATGAGAGTTAGACATTATCCCCTAATCCAAGCATTGCTCTCAGCCCTGGGAATCCTGAGGCAAACAGGACAGACAGGGTTCTTGTTCTCATGGACAAGAGAGACGATATGAGTCAACAAATAAATAAGCGATGTCGTTTCAAGAAGTGCTAAGAAGTGCTATAGACTGTGTGATAATGAAGACTGAATTGGTGAGGGGCAGGGTTGGGGAGGTTCCTATAGTTAGGATGACAAGGAAGACCTCTCTAAGGAGAGGACATTTGAGTGAGACCTGAAGGCAGAGAAGAACAGCCACGTGGAAATCCGGGGAAGGGGCATCCAGGAGGCAGAGCAGTGCAAAGGCCAGGAGGCATGGATGCGTTGCCTTGTTTAAGGAACATAAAGAAGGGTGGTATCGGGGACGGTAATGAGGTGGGAAGGGGAGGGTGACACAACTCAAGATATGGGCAACAGTTACAGTGCATGAGACATTGGACATTTAAAGTGTGTGGGCTTCTTTCTCTGTGTTATGGGATGCCTTTTGGAATATCTTAAGGAGGAGAATGACAGTTATATATATATATATATTTTTTTTTTTTTTTTTTTTTTTTTTTTTGG
>NW_006795034.1:197710-217257 GCF_000442215.2 Lipotes vexillifer
CCCGTGTCCCCTGCATCGGCAGGCGGACTCTCAAGCACTGCGCCACCAGGGAAGCCCGACAAGTTATATTTTTAAAGAGAATTCTGGCCGCTCTGTTGAAGATGGACTGTATATAAAGAGGGCATAATGGACGCCTGGAGACAAGTTGGGAGGCTACTGCAGGAGCACAGGCAAGAGACAGTGATGGCTGGATGGAGGTGTGCGGGTGGAAGTAGAGAGCTAGCTGATTAAAATATAGTATATTTATAAATATTATATATATTTATAATATTTAATTATAGTATAGAGATACACTGTGGAGGAAGAGTCCACAGGCTTTGCCAATGAATTGGATGTGGTCAGGGGAGGAAAATAAGATGATTCCCATTATTAAAGCTGTTAGGCCTGGTTTATGGGAAACTTCCAAACATCAAAATATTTAGTCCTAAAGCCAAGAACAAACAAGTAACGCAGACAGCATTTTAACTCAACTCTGCCTCTAATTAATTGTGTGATCCTGTGCA
This sequence comes from Lipotes vexillifer, assembly GCF_000442215.2. Taxonomy (NCBI): domain Eukaryota; kingdom Metazoa; phylum Chordata; class Mammalia; order Artiodactyla; family Lipotidae; genus Lipotes; species Lipotes vexillifer. The sequence continues at coordinate 198,214 of NW_006795034.1, forward strand.
AGTCTCTCTGGATTCCACAGCTCCTTCAGAGAGCTCAGCCACTGAGGCAGGATTTAAGGATTTCCTTGAAATCAGGTAAGTAAAGCAAAGTTCACAAACTACTCTTCCTGAAGTCCCCAGTGAACACCTACAAGTCAGACCCAGTGGCTACTTTCCAAGCTCTTGACCTCCATGCAGAATTTGATGTGTTCAACCTTAAATGCCCTCACCTCTCTTAGCTTTCACAGATCCATTCTCCCTGGTTCTCCTTCTTAATCTTGGGTTGCACCTTGTCTTTTTCTAACCAGGTTTAACTTTTATCTTCCCAATCCCAATACGTTGTGATTTTCATAGGGTTCCCTCTTTAACACACTTCTCATCCTACATCCACAGCTTTAACTACCCTCACAGGGTAATGACTCCCCAGATCTATAAACCCAGGCCTCTACATCCCATGACTCATTGGATATTCACTTACTGGAGTTTCATAGTTACTTCAACCCAATCATATGTCTTCCTGTTTTACCTACTTTGTTAAAAGAAACCAAGATTCATTCAGTCACTAAAATATAATAATAACAAATTTTTTAATAAAATTTTTAAATAACCCAAACTTCCAATTTGAATCCTCTAGAGTCTTCCCCATAGTTACTATGTCACTGTCACTTCCTCTGAATTCTCATTGCTTTGCCTTATCAATTGCTTATGACTGTTATGATCTCCTACCTGGACTATTTCAACAGACTTTTACCTTCTCTGTCTTTCTAATCTCCATACTGCAGTCAGGGTAATATTTCTAAAATACAAATACAATCCATCCGATTCTATTATTCTCCTGCTTAAAATCCTTCAGTGGACTGCACACCACCAGTTCAAACTCTTTGGTAGGCATTCAAAGCCCTTCATGATCCAGCCCCCTGTCTCGGTCCATTCAGGCTGCTATAACAAAATACCACATACTGGGTATCTTATAAACAACAGAAACTTATTTCTCACAGTTCTAGAGGCTGGAAGTTCAAGATCAGGGCACCAACATCACCAGGTAAGGGCCCTCTCCTGGGTCACAGATTTCTTTTTTTTTTTTTTTTTTTTTTTTATAATAGCCCTCTTTTATTTAGTACCTGATAGGAATAAGGCTCTTTACAAGAAGGCTTTTATTTTTACTTAACCAGTGTTTAAAGAGAACTTTATAGTTTCCAAAGGTAATTTCACAGAAACAACATCATAACTATATATATATTTTTGTTGTTGTTGTTGTTTTCGTTGTACGCGGGCCTCTCACTGTTGTGGCCTCTCCCGTTGCGGAGCACAGGCTCCAGACGCGCAGGCTCGGCAGCCACGGCTCACGGGCCCAGCCGCTCCGCGGCATGTGGGATCTTCCCGGACCAGGGCACGAACCCGTGTCCCCTGCATCGGCAGGCGGACTCTCAACCACTGCGCCACCAGGGAAGCCCTGGGTCACAGATTTCTTTCTGTATCCTCACATGGTGGAAAGCATAGGGAGCTTTGTGGGACCTCTCTTATAAGGACACTAATCCCAAACATGAGGGTTCTTCCCTCATAATCTCATCACCCCAAAGACCTCACCTCCTTGGGGATTAGGATTTCAACATATGAATCTTGGGACTTGTGATGGTTAATATTTTGGGCCAACTTGATAGGGCTAAGGGATCCCAGGGAGTTGATGAAACATTATTTCTGGATATATCTGTGAGAATGTTTCCAGAAAAGATTAGCCTTCAAACTGGTGAACTGAGTAGAGCAGATAGAGGTGGGTGGGTATCATCCAATCCGCTGAGGGCCCAAGTAGAACAAAAAGGTGAAGGAAGGGCAAATTCCCTCTCTCTGCTTGAGCTGAGACATCCATCTTCTGCCCTCAGACACCGGCACTCCTGGTTCTTGGCTTTCAAAAGCCATACATCCAAAGATCATACCACTCTGACATTTAAACACACAAACACATAAAACCCTACAAATTCCAACAATTTTTTGCTGAATATTAAAGAATGGTTTGGGTAAATTTGGAAAGAAAATCTCACTTTTTAAAAAATTTTATTTATTTATTTTATTTATTTATTTTTGGCTGCATTGGCTCTTCGTTGCTGTGCGTGGGCTTTCTCTAGTTGCGGCAAGTGAGGACTACTTTTCGTTGCAGTGCACGGGCTTCTCACTGCAGTGGTTTCTCTTGTTGCAGAGCACAGGCTCTAGGCACGCGGGCTTCAGTAGTTGTGGTGCATGGGCTCAGTAGTTGTGGCTCACGGGCTCTAGAGCGCAGGCTCAGTAGTTGTGGCACACGGGCTTAGTTGCTCCGTGGCATGTGGGATCTTCCTGGACCAGGGCTCGAATCCGTGTCCCCTGCATCGGCAGGCGGATTCTTAACCATTGTGCCACCAGGGAAGTCCGAAAATCTCACTTTTAATGTAACAAATGCCATTCATTTTGTTTTCATGATCTTTACAATAGTTGAGAGTCATAAAATTTATTCAAGTTATAAGGCGCATTTTCAAGTTTCTGTAGGCTTCACATTTCTGATTGGGGAAATTATAAAATTATTGAAATTCTGTGAATTAGAGATGTTTGTAGAATGTGAATAAGAAATAAGCTTCAATATATTTGGAAAAAAACTTTTCAGGCTTCCAATACTTTTATTAAATGAATGAATAGTGGGGAAAAAAAGGGTTGTCTGAGAAAGTTAACCGTGGGGCTATAACTGCCATTATCATAAATTTTACTGGGTTAAGATCACTTAATGCTTACTCTTTTTCAACAGTACCATCCAAGAATTTGGCTTCTAAACGATAAAAACAAAAAAGAAGGAGGAAAAAGCTGTTAGTGACCTTGCTCTTCATCCACCACGATAGGACTTTCAGACTCAGATCAGGACCTACACCACCAGATATCAAGTCTGCCGGTGCTATGATCATGGACTTCCCAGCCTCTAGAACTGTGAGAAATAAATTTCCATTGTCTATAAGCTACTCAGTCTGTGGTATTTTGTTACAGCTATACAAAGGACTAAGACATAAAAGTGGTACCAGGTGTAGGGTGCTGCTGTAGCAAATACCAAATATGTGGAAGTGGGTTTGGAACTGAGTAGTAGGTAGAGGCTGGAAACACTTTGAGGTGCATGCTAGGAAAAGCCTACACTGCCGTGGCCAGACTGCTAAAAGCAATTCTGGTGAGGGCTCAAAGGAGAAGAGGAGAGCTATAGAAAAAGCCTCAATCTTCTTGGAGAATATCTAAGAGGTTGTGAGCACAATGTTGGTAAAAATATGGATCGTAAAGGCCGTTCTGATGAGGTACCAGGTGGAAATGAGCTCCCTGCATTCCAGCGCCATGTTCCCCAGCCCACCAGATGCAGCTCCAGTGGGCCCTGGTGCAGCTTGTGCTGTGTCCAGCAAAGCAGGGCTGTGGCTGCCTACACCTAAATTTTGAAGGATGGAGACACCTGAACACCCAACCCAGGAAGAGGGCACGACCACCTCGGAGAGTCCCCACTAGGGCAATGCCCAGTGGAGCTGTGGGCACCAGCCACCCCCAAAACCCCAGACTGGTAGAGCCACTAGCTTCTGATTCCAGCCCAGGAGAGCTGCAACAAGGACTCTGCAAAGCCAAGCCTTGGGGGTGGGGCCGCCCAGAGCTGTGAGGCCCCCACCCTCACTCCAGGATATCCAGAAGCACTGATCCAAGGAGGACTGTTCTCAAGCCTCAAGATTTAGTGTCATTTGTCCCATTAGGTTGGGCTTACCTTTTTTCTTTCTCTTTCTCCCTTTTGGAATGAGACTGTGTATCTTATCCCTGCCCCACCGCTGTATTTTAGAAACACATAACATATTGGATCTCACAGGTGCATAGCTGCAGAGGATATACAGCCTTCTGGAGAGCCTTGTCCTAGCCCTGCACAGTATTGCCACCCAGCTGGCACTGTAACTGAGTCTCCAAAAGGCCATTCCAATGTTCTATCAAACCAGCTACTTCAGGATGGGGGGAACATGGTAAGACCAGTGAATTCCAGGAGCTTGGGCCCATTGCTACACTTCATTTTCTGTGAACTAAGTTCCTTGGTCTAAAACAGTGATGGTGGATAAGGCATTCTGTAAGTCCACAGATAGCAGTTTTGGCAGAAGCATTATGTCCAGGGAAGGCAAATCTGTATCCAGAGTAAGTATCTATTCCAGTAAGAACAAAATGCTGCCCCTTCCACAATGGAAGTGGTCCAACGTAATCAACCTGCCACCAGGTAGCTGACTGATTACCCCGTATGAGAATGCTGCCATACTGGGGGCTCACTGTTAGGCTTTGCTGCTGACAGGCTGCCACTCAGTGGTGGCTGTAACCAGGTTGGCCTTGGTGAGTGAAAGTCCATTGCGAAGCCTGTGCGTAACTTTCATCGCTGCCACCATGGCCACTCCCATTGGGAGATGACAGGGGTGACTGGGGAAAAGGCTGACTGGTGTCCATAGAATGTGTCTTTCTATCCACTTGATTATTAAAATCCTCCTCTACTGAGGTCACCCATTGGTGGGTATTCACATGGGACACAAATACCTTCACATTTTTGGCCTATTCAGAGAGGTCTATCCACATACCTCTTCCCCAAATTTCTTTGTCACCAATTTTCCAGTCATGTTCCTTCTAGGTCTCTGATGATCCAGCCAAACTATTGGCCACAGCCCATCAATCAATACATGATGACACGTCTGGCCATTTCTCCTTCTAACCAAAGTGAACAACAGGTACACTGCCTAAAGTTCTGCCTACTGGGAGGATTTCCCTTCACTGCTGTCTTTCAGACATGTCCCAGAAAGGGTTATAGTAGCTGTCCACTTTCATGTAGTGTCTACTTATTATGCAGAACCACCTATAAAACAGCCCTGAGTCTCTTCTTCCTCCTTCAACTGACCACAGGGAAATCCCCGTGAAGCCAGGCTGGGGGAGGGAAGGCAGTGCGGCAGGGGTGGGGACCATGGGCATTAGGGCCACTTCACGTAAGTTATTTGTGCCTTCAGACCTTCCCAGGGCCCAGTCACATATATACCTCTTCCATTTGATGACGGAGTATTGTGTGCATGCCCAACTTCAGGGCTTAATGGGTCAGGTAACATTCAGTTCATGATGGGCAGCTCAGGTCCCATGGTAACTTGATGGTCCATGGTCAGGTGTTCTACTAAGGCCCAGTAGCAGGCTAGGAGCTATTTTTCACAAAGAAAGTAGTTATCTATAGAAAATGACAGGGCCTTACTCCAAAAAATTCTAACGACCTGTGCTGCAATTCAGCTATAGGGGTCTCCAAAGTCTCCAGACAGCATCTCTATCTGCCACTGGCAATTCAAGCACCACTGGATCTGCGGGATCCTATGGCCCAAGTGGCACAGCAGCCTAGGCCTGCTGCAGAGCCTTCTCCTATTTGGGGCTCCATTTAAAACCAGCAGCTTTTTGAGTCACTCAGTAAATGGGCCAGAGGAACACATTCAAATGAGGAATATGTTGCTTCCAAAATCCGAAGAGGCCCATTAGGCACTGGTTATAGGAAGAGCTAGATGAAACAACTTATCCTTCACCTTAGAAGGACAAATCAACATACTCCACTCCCAGTACCAAAATCTTTACTAGACAGGGTCCCCCAGAGAAACAGAACCAATAGGATATATAGAGAGATATATAAGAGATAAATTATAGGCATTGGCTCACACGATTATGGAGACCAAGTAGTCCCATGATCTGTTGCCTACAAGCTGGAGAACTAGGAAAGCTGGTGATGCAGCTCGGCCTAAGAACTGGGGCTTGATGGTGTGAGTCCCCATCTGCGCCCAAAAGCCAAGGTCAGGAGATCAATATCTCAGCTCAGACAGAGAGAACACATTTGCCCTTCCTTCACCTTTTTGTTCAACTCAGGCCTTCTTCAATGGATTGCAGGATGCCTGCCCAGATTGGGGAGGGCCATCTGCTTACTCAGCTCACCAGTTCAAATACTAATCTCTTCTGGAAACACCTTCACAGACACACCCAGAAATAAGGTTTTACCAGCTACCTAGGCTTCCCTTAACCCAGTCAAGTTGACACATAAAATCAACCATTGTAGGCCCCTTCCCACCTTTCCAGCCTCTGGATATGGAACCTCAGCGATACCAAACTATCTGCAACTCTTGAAATAAACCGTGCTATTTCTCATGGTCATTCTTCCATGCTATTCCCTGCCTAAAATTCCCTGCTCTCTTGTCTGTCTGTGTCTCCCTTAACTGGCCTTCAAATACCAGTTCAACACCACTTGTCTGGAGGTTTCCCTTAACATACCTCCCTAGGCGGAGTAAAGCTGCCACCCATGCCTCCCAGCAGGGTTGTGCCTGCCCCTCTGCTCCTCTCAATGCATTACTCCTATAAATATGCTATCATATCTGTGTCAGTCATGAGGGTTGAGCAGGACAGGGAAGGTGTTTCATCTCTGCCTCCTCAACATCCAGAACGGTCCATGGTGGTGCTTAACAGCCATTCATTCAATACTTATTCAGTGCCTTATGTTCATATAATTGAACAAAACAGAGAACCCTAACCCCACGGAGCTTACATTCTAGTGTGGGGATGGGGGAGGGCAGAGAAAATTTTAAAATAAACATGGTAAGTAAAGTATCTAACACCTAGTTAGAAGGTGATAAGTGCTATGAAAGGTAAGGTAGAGTGAAGGAAAGAGGAGTGCCCTGGGCAGTACTGAATAATAATAGATAGGTGTGTTATTCATGATTAGCGAGGTTATACTGCAGCACAAACAACCCCCCAAATCTCAGCAGCTTAAAACAGCAAAGGTTTATTTCTGGCTCATGCCACATATTCATTATAGGTTGGTGGCAGCACTGCCCACACCATCCTCACTCAGGGACCCAGACGGATAGAAACCCCATCATCTGAAAGGCCGCCAGTGGCAGGGACATAGGGAAGGGAGCCTGGAGAATTGTACACAGGCTTTTAAAACATGCACCTGGAAGTAACACAAGTCCCTTCTGCTCATACTTCTTTGGCCAGAGCAAGTCATACATCCACGTCTACCTTCGAGGGAGAAAGGAGGTGTGAATCTGCCCAGGGGCAGGGGGGAACCGGATACTGGTGAATGGTAGCGATGCCTAGCAGAGTGTTGTTAGGCTGAGAAGATGAGAGAGATGAGGGAGTTAATCAAGCAGATATCCTTGGGAAGAATGTTTCAGGCAGAAGAAACAACGAAGAGTGAGAAAGCCCTAATGCAGAGCATACCTGGAGGGGTTTAGGAACAGCAGGAGGCTGTATGGCTGGAGTAGAGTAACAGAGGGGTAGTAGCAGGAGGTGAAATGAAAGAGGTATTGGGGGTGGGAAGAGGTCCAGATCACAGGGAGGGAGGGAGGCCAAGATGGCTACCAACAGATGGGTCAGCTTCCTCTGAATCTAAACAACAGCCTAGCCTGGGCTTAATTTGAACTGATCTTAGTCTGAGCTCTCATCTCAGACCAGCAGACCCTGCAAGAAACACAAAATTAATTTTACCATTTCAAAAGTGGGATGATAATCACACATGCAAAATGAGGTAAGAAAAGCTGATACAATATGAAATTGCTTCAAAATATAAAATATTATTTATTCATTCATTAAAAATCCACTTATGGAGCACCTACTATGCATCAAGCAAAATGATCTGGATAAAAAATGAAAAATAAACTGATGAATAATTACTGACCATTCATCAGTTGAGAGAGTCTTGAGTGAAATGATTTAACAAGTCAATGAGCTACAATGCAATAAAATTAAAGAATGACAACACTGGAATAAGCAAATTTTCCCAGATCTCACTTAGGAAGTAAGAAATTTATTTAAGTTATTTATCCTACTTTTCCACTTCCTTTTCATTTTTCCAAACCATACTCTTTACATAGTGTCCATTTTTGAGGAGGGTAAAGTTAAAATAAATGTATTGGAAAACATATTGCTTATTGCTTAAAGAACTCATGGCCTAGCTAGCTAGGGGGACATTTCTGTAGATAAAGAAACTGGTTTTTTTCCTTTTTTAAAAAATAAATTTATTTATTTATTCTTTTATTTAATTTTTGGCTGCACTGGGTCTTCGCTGCTGCACGCGGGTTTTCTCTAGCTGCTGAGGGCAGGGGCTACTCTTTGTTGCGGTGCACAGGCTTCTCATTGCGGTGGCTTCTTTTGCTGTGGAGCACGGGCTCTAGGCGCATGGGCTTCAGTAGTTGTGGCACACGGGCTTCAGTAGTTGTGGCTTGCGGGCTCTAGAGCGCAGGCTCAGTAGTTGTGGCGCATGGGCTTAGTTGCTCCGTGGCATGTGGGATCTTCCCGGGCCAGGGCTTGAACCCGTGTCCCCTGCATTGGCAGGCGGATTCTTAACCACTGCACCACCAGGGAAGCCCCAAGAAACTGTTTCTTGACAAAATAGCAAAGACTGAAGATCAGAGTTCCCTGGTTCTCTATTTGGACTTATCACCTATATCATCTCACTATTTCTCATTTCTCTGGAACTGTCCAGTGTACTGAAGTTTAATTAATGTCTTTTCCATGATATCCTGTAATAATCTCCCCAAATTAGCTATTTCCAAAATTTTTGTTTTAAAACTAACATTAGAAATATTATGAACTTTACAGCACATAAATAATTAAAATCATCTGGACGATCATAAAAGACAGACTTCATTAACACAGAAATCCATTCACCTTCATATTCTTTAACAAGTACGTTATGTGTGTGTGTCCACATGTGCATCATGGTTCTCTTTAATATCTTTCTTTAATCATATAGTTTCTCCCCTAAAAGTGAAAGCAGCGCAAAATAGACTCTAGTAGACATACCACATACTATATTAGCTTTGACCCTGGCTTTCTATGAACAGTCTTGAAAGGTAACCTATAGCAACATCTTTCTTCAAATGTACTGGTTTGGAATACTATTAACAAAGCTAGGTGGAGGTAAAAGCACCCTTCTGTTAATTTGGGATGTTTCCTACTCTGATGGTTTACACTTTTAAATGGCTTAGCTTACAACATAAACTCCTTTTTAATCTGCGTACGTTGATTTTTTTAAAAAGAAAACTATCCAATTCCTTTCTTGGTCCTTTGATCATAGGGGCCATCTCAGGGTGGAGATGTGCTCTGTGGCTTCCTGCCTGATCTCCCTGTGCCCTCACTGCCAGTCCTTGTCTGCCCCACTGTCAGTCTCACCCACCTGCCCACCAAGCCCCACCTGTACGCATGGCTCTTCAGGGTTAAATACAGAGATATCCTCTCCAGATGGCTATTGCTAAAATGCCCCAAGGGTACATCCTAGGCGCATCCTGATTATAAAAAGACTGGATTATTGCACTGCTTAGTTGTCAATTTAAAGGACACAGAGACACAAGTAGAAGTAATAAATTATGGTGCTATAGGTGATGCCTCTAATAAATTAAAGACAACAATCCTTAGATCTACATAATTAGAGTTCACAGAGAATTTTCATGTGCATTTTGTATTTGACCTTCATAAGCACCTAGATCTATTATCCCTCTTTAAAGATGAGGAAACTGTGACTCACATAACTGCAGAGACCTCCCCAGCAGTCCCCAAACTTTTTGGCACCAGGGACCATTTTCGCTGAAGACAATTTTTCCAAGGACCCGTGGGGCGGGGGAGGTTGGGAGGGGGGTTCCAGATGATTCAAGAGCATTACATTTATTGTGCACTTTATTTCTATTATTATTACATCAGCTCCACCTCAGATCATCAGGCATTTGATCCCAGGGGTTGGGAACCCCTGTCCTAGCCCACACTATCACTAAGCCAAAACGCTTTTAAGTGAGAAAGAGGGAAAAAGGAGGACTAGATAAAGCATGACCAGAGCAGTAGAGAGGGAGGGACAGAGTAAAGACCACCCTTTGGCTCCAGACTTCCCTACTATCAGGTTGGTGGAAAACATTTTAAAGTTTATCTTACAGGATTGCTGCTTTCCCTCTGATTACCAGCATCTACAAAGGGGCAGAAAAGTTATTGCAAGTAAATCGGAAATCAAATGCCTATCAAATGATTTCCTCATTCTCCTGACAAACCCTAATTTTTGCCTTTTTGTAGCTATTCAGTTGGGATTTTCCAGTGTATACAAACATAAAATGAAGTTCCCACGGTGCTTTTCTAATGCATGGATTATTCAAGTTGAATTTCACGGGAAATTAAGAATTAAGGTTACTTATTTAGATGGAAGAGCACATTTCCACTTAAATGTAAAAGCATAGCAACAATGAAAACAAAGAAACAAAAAAATGACATAAACACAGCAAGAAATTATTTGGCAGAGAGAATACAAAAATGCACACGACCATTCACTTATTTACACGTTCATTAATTCTTTTAGTCTTTCAACAAATATTTATTAAATAATTACCAAGGGTCAGGAACTGTGCTAGAGAAAAAGATAAATAAGTCATGGCTTCTGAAAAGCTCACATCTAGTGACACCCACACCATCAAGTTAATATGTGACTAGAAGGCACAGTAAATGCTACACCAAAGCTGGAAACCAAGTTCCATGACTGTGCAAGAGAATGGAGATGTTAACTCCGTCTGAGGAGTTTGAGGAAGACTTCTTGGAGACAGGATTACTTTAGCTGCATCTGGAAGTTTGCAGAAGTGACTATTTTAAGTGAATATGCTTGGTGAATAGGGATGAACATGATGACAGTCAAGCTGAGGAGAAAGATAAGACAGGAGCTTGTCTTTTCCTTTAAGAAGAGATGTGCCAGTGGAAGAAGTCTGCCACAGAATTCCCGCTGAGATGAGAGCAGAGGAGAACAATAAGGGGCAAGGACAGGCAGCTGAGTGGATTAGGGCAGAGATACGTTCTGGATCAGGATTCATCCAAATATGGAGTTTGATCTTAAGGAAGCAAGTGTCAGTGTCACACATCTACAAAAGTAAAAAAAAGTACAGAGCAATTACCTGGAGCCATGGAACTGTGGAGCCCAAAGCTACCAATTTAATGTCTCAGAGTTGTTATAAACTTCAGCTAAAATGCATTGCCCCATAAAAAGCTATGGAGTTCTTGAGATTTTTTTTTTTTTTTTTTTTTCCCCCATACACGGGCCTCTCACTGTTGTGGCCTCTCCCGTTGCAGAGCACATGCTCCGGATGTGCAGGCTCAGCGGCCATGGCTCACGGGCCCAGCCGCTCCGCGGCATGTGGGATCTTCCCTGACCGGGGCACGAACCCGTGTCCCCTGCATCGGCAGGCGGACTCTCAACCACTGCGCCACCAAGGAAGCCCAGTTCTTGAGATTTTTTTGAGCTGGCACCTAGCTTCTAGGAAGCTTCTCCCTGAAGAAGGCCTGTAGGGAGTCTAGCAGGCACTGGCAGAAAATAACAGTGAAATCTTCATTCTTCCACATTTGGCCCTCTCCTTTTAATCCAAGAATGCATAGCCTATGAACAAAATCATTTCATTCTTTTATTTAAAAATAGCATCACTAATTTTTAATTGAAGTCTACCACCGAAAAACATATCACTTAATCAGTCCCTAAATGTTCCAAAATTGATCACGTAAAACCCTGGAACCCCAGCACAGATGGGTATTACAATTGTGGCAGATATAAAATGAATCTAGAGTGCCAAAGACAGAGGGAAAGGAAATTTCTAAATATTTGGTGGAAAGTGATAGAAGACATTTTTAAATTTCTGAGACTTAAAGAATAGAATGTTTCTTTTTCGACTCTTTACCTTTATCAATAAGTTTCCAGAATAATGATTTGGTTCCCAAGAATGATCAATGAAATATGATTTTAAAATATCATTATTAACTAGAGATTTTAACATAGTTTATATTTTTAATCTACTGTAGTAATTTATGTGTATATATTAGTTACTATTGACATAGAAACAATATTCAAGAATATTCTGGAAATAATCGTTTATCATCTTCTACCTTAACACAGTTTTTATCATTTTTTACTTATTTCCTTTTATAAGCATAGTGGCAAAAAACAGAATTTTAAAATATTTTAATGACTCTAATGTTCAAAGTAATAAGACGAATCCTTAAAGAGCTCCTTGAAAGAGAAAGTTGGGTAACCACTGACATGAAGTGAACCAAAAAAAATACTAGGTAGTCTCAAAACTGAATAACAAGGCCTGAATAATCAGAAATAGCCAAGGGCCATGTTGGTGATTGTGCTATTATAAAGGTTAGTTCTTTATAGTGGTTATATTTTAATACTTTGGAAATGGATCAAAAGCAGAGGTCATAGTTGAAAGATCAGAGGTGAAGTAACAGGGAAAACATAATCATGAGCTTTTACTTTAATCACTTAATACACAAGTTTAAGTCTGATTTTCTTTAAACAAAGGATTATTATTTGAAGAACACCAAAAGACCCTGACAAAGAGAAGATTATCTGAAGTTTAAGTTCTAAATTCTTTTAAGGGTTTAAAGGATTATGAGGAGACCCTTTAAAATATACCACCACTGCTGGGGACTCGGCAAAAGTGAAATGAGGAGGAACTTTATTTTTAATATCTTTGAAAAGGAGATTCTGCCTTTAGAAGAGTTCTCCAGAGTTCACAGGTTAGAAAATTGACCTATTATAACTGGTTTTGCATCTGGAAATTTTTATGATCCTTAGGATGACATGATGAACTAGATGAACCCTTATGGGTACTTCCAGACCTGCACGCCTATGATGTCCTTTCCAAAATAAACCCTTGATGTACCACAATGATCAGTTTGAAGTATCTGAGAATAGCTGAAATCTATGCCCTCTTTTCAATATCTTTGGAATATTCTTGGCTAAAATAAATTTCAACTATAGGCTTTACGAATGTGATGATAATCTACGCAATTGAATTTAGGGGCAGTTGAGAGATAAATACATATTAATCAATCTATTATGCAAAATATTTCCTGAGTAATTTTCTTAATGTTCCAAAGTTGTATAATGGCTAAAAGTTCATTTCCACTTACATATTTTGAAAATATCACTGATCTAGAAACTTCTCTTTCAATCATTTAAAATCTCATTTTCTTAAATAGAATATTAAAATATTTTTAATTTCCCAGGAAAGTCCTCAGTTTAGTTCATTTGCAGACATAAGCTGAGCTGTATTTCAAGTAGATGTGCAGTAGCTATACTTTCTCAAAAAGGTGCAGATGTTTACACAAACATTCCTAGAAAACTCGAACACTTCACACAAGATTGAATGAGGAAAAGGGAATGTTTTATTTTAATACATGTAGTGTAATCTCAGTGAAGAATTTTTATTTAACTTAATTATTGTCACTTTGTTCAGAGCAATTCTTAAGAGTTGTTTAAGGATCTCTTACACCTACCAGTAAACAGATAAGGCCTTGAATATGGTACCAGCTATATATTGGAATTGGAATTAGAAGCTATAGCTAGATAAGTAAGTGGATAAAACAGATTCTTCAGACATAAACATTTTTACATAAGTATTTATGAATGAAAAGATATGCTATCTGGGATTTGCTTTAAAATCATACAATAAAAATGAATGTCATTAAACCCATTAACATTTAACTGATTATTCCTAGCTTACCATTAACAAGTGTACTTTAAAAATTTTTTTCTTGTCATTCTGGGTAAAAAAATAGATGACCTGGACTTGCATAAAATACAAATCTCTCAATTTAAATGTAAAATACTAAATGTTGTAAAGAAATGCTTACCAAGTCTGTTGTTACATTTTCTAGATAAAAAATAAAAGTTCCTGATGGGTGTTTTGGCCAAAACTTATATGAAGTTAATTTATTTCAAGTACCTAAGATTCCTGATTTTTTACATAGCCACATACACAGCAAATCTCAAGCCAACATGAGCAAAAGCAGTTAGCCATGCTCAAGACCAAACTTCTGGTCTTCCACCTTCCCATTCCCCCCATCTCAGCAAACAGCAATTCCAACCTTTCAACTGTTCAAGGCAAAAATCTTAGAGTCAACCTGGGATCTGCTATTTTCTCATTTCTCTTAACTAATCGAAAATGGGTCAGTTCTACTTATAGGATATATCCAGATCTCTGACCACTTCAACTGCTACCAGTTTGCTTCAAGCCACCATTGCCTCTTACCTTATTGTAATAGCCTCCTAACTGGTTTCCCATCTCTGCCCCAGCAGAGAATATAAGATATTCTCAACATAGGACCTATATCGTCCTTCTTAAAGTATATGCCAGACCACATTACTCCCCAGTTCAAAACCCTCCAATCTCATCTCTACCAAAGTAAAAGCCAAAGTCCTCAAATAACTTACAAGATGGTACATGATATGAGTTTTCGTTTCTCCTGATGTTATCTCCTACTATTCTCCCCTCACTCATTCTGCTCATTCTGCCATGGCCTCCTCAAACATTTTAAGCATGCTTCCACCTCAGGGCCTTTGCACTTGCTGTTTCCTTTGTGGAACATTCTTTCACCATATAAGCTGTTTCACCAGAGAGCCACATGGCTTGCCTCCTCATCTCCTTTGATTTTCCTTAAATGTCATCTCAGTGAGGCCTTCCCTCATGCACTATATAAAATAGCAATCCCACCCCCAAAGCCCTGACCCCTTCACTCTATATAGCACTTGCTACCATCTGGCATACTATTTTTAACTTCTTTATCATGTCTCTCACCACAACTAAAATATAAGCTTACTGAGCGAAGATATTTAGATCTGCTTCCTTCACTGCTGTATCCTGGCATCTAGAAAAATGCCTGGCCTAAATAAATATTTGTAAATGAATGAATGAATAACTGAGCAAAAAACCCTCAGATTTTCAAAGCATTTAAAATTTTCTCATATGTAAAAACTTTGTATAAATTATTGACTTTTCCCTTCACAAAACAAAAATCTCTTCTCTGTCCCCAGGTATATCTTCGAATGGTCCCTCTTCCCACATTCTTATAGTCACTAACCATGAACAAACTTTAAGATATCTCCAAGTCACTATGCTTCTCAATCAAGAGCCAAGTACCAATTTGAAAATTCCAATTTGGGAGACTCGTTTAGGGTGGATTCTGTGTTCCAAAAATCCTTAAGGAAAGGAAAAAAATATTTAAACATTCAAAATTCCAAGTATGTCCGTCAATCCCCAACACTTTGGGGGTAACTCAGTTCTATTCCTATACACAGTTCAGAGAGAACTGTTTGTAAAGAACACTTTTTACATTAAGAGGCTATAGACAATTACATAGTTGGCTCACCATAAATTTGCCTTTCCCCCAATTTTTGAGGGATGAGTTGCAACCTTGAGATGAACACACGTTTGTCCTGCCAAAAGTCAAGCTTGGTTTCAGACTCCATAAGGACAGGAAAGGTGACCTAAACATTTGCTTTTTAAATAGCTCACAGTGACAAGCTCTGAACTTACACTGGATATATTTTGATCAGCTTTCCAGTCTAGACATTACCTCTAGCTGAGTGATCTTAAAAAGTCATCTAACATCTCTGGACTTGTTTTCTCCTTCTCTTCAAGTAAAAAACAAACAGGGTTGAACCAACTGTCCCCTGGGACCATATCCAGCTCTAATGTTCTAAAATGTATAAATTGAAATGCTCAAGCGTTGTTTAGTTCATCAGAGTTTATCAAACTTGTCATACATGCTTAGTTTGATGGTTCTACTTTTAAAGTTATAGTTTATTTTAGTTATAATTTACACATGTTATTTAATTTATAGCCATTCTTCTCTGTTGGCACAAAATGGTGTTTATTGACAGTAATGAGCTGATGAATTTTCCTAGTCCTTACTCTGGTATTCTGAGATTTATTGGGGATGTTTTGGGAAGCATCCTTTAACTGTTTTAATCTGTCTTGCAGCTATCACTCTCTGATGGTTAAAGTCATAACTGGCTTTTAAGATTTCTGGCATTCATGAATACTCGTGATATTGCTCAAGAATTTGTGTTGCATCTATCACAGCTCCTATCTATGTGTTATGTAACTCCCTACACAATTAAACATTAGCAATACCACTTATCTTGATTCTTTTTTTAACCTCTTTTCTTATTGTTCTTATCCCTGTTGGCACAAATTTCTACTGCTTTCTTGTTAAAAATTTCTGATTCTCCCCTTTTTCCAATCTAGTGATTCAATTATCTCCAACATTATTATGAAATGCTTGTACACACTGTCTATTCAGTCTTTACAATCTTCTGACAATAAGAGCTCAATAACTCTTAATTCCCTGAAGGAATATAGATGCCTACATAGTATCTAGTGTTACCATTTGTGAGAACATACTTCAGAGGATTTGCTGACAAAGTCATCTCTATTCAAACTGTGTAT
This sequence comes from Lipotes vexillifer, assembly GCF_000442215.2. NCBI lineage: Eukaryota > Metazoa > Chordata > Mammalia > Artiodactyla > Lipotidae > Lipotes > Lipotes vexillifer. The sequence goes on from NW_006795034.1 coordinate 214,470, forward strand.
ACACAATATCTAAGAAATTAAGTTGAAAGGAAATAAAACATCAGTAGGTGTTGAGGCAAATAATGTCTTATTAAAACCTGAAGCTCTGAATTCTAAGTATTCTTAAATCAGTGTGACCGGTCCCATTCACCTCTACTGGCTGACTGTGCTTAGAACCTCAGCTGTCGATTGCTTTGGCTCATGACATGCCCCTCTGTGTCCCCTCCAAGGGACTGCCTTGGGACAAAGGTAGCTACCTCTCCCCAGGTTATAACCCCTCCATGATGGCAGCTTGCACCCAAAGACTGGACAACATGGATAAAAATCTTGGCCTCTTGCCCCAGTTTGGGACAACTCTGAAGGGCAACCCCAGCTCTGGAGCTTCCATTGGGACTCCCTCCTCCCAATCCTGCTTCCCTCACTCCATTAGAAGTGTTCTTACCAAGATTATCCCCACTACACCTCCACTTTCTGCATGCAAATCTTCATTTCAGGGTCTTATTTTAGAGAACGCAATGTAAGGCAACAGGTGTTAAAGCCCAATAAATCAAGTATTAACACTAATGGCTATGTTTCTTTCTTCGCCTAAACCAGGTATGGCAAATTGAGTGCCAACTTAAATCCACTGTTTGAATCTGCTTGGAGTATCATGTTGAAAAGGGTTCTGAGGCTAAGTCTGTTCATCTGGAAAGAGTACCATTTAAGATGTCATCCAAGGACAAGGAAGAAAGAAATAACAGTAGAAGTGCCCCTGGACACTCCTGGCTACAGCAGATTCTATTGGTTTTGCCGGCCCAGAATATCCTTTTATTGATAGCAGAGCCCTGATTTTATCTTGGGGAAACACCCCTCTCCACTATGCCCACCCTCCCACCCTCTCACCCATTGAAAAGATTAAAACTGTACTCAGGCCTGATCAACCAGCTTAACCCATATGTTAACCCATATGTCCTCTGGCCATAGTGAGTTTTCATAGATAGATAATGTAAGTTGGTCTGCTAAAAGTAAATCCTTTGAGTGAACTTTCAGAAGAATGTTCTACTGTGATTTTTCAGCTGTGAGAATGTAAGCCTAAAAAGGCCTTTATCATAACTTGGGAAGAACCTACTTGAGTATGAAAAGTCTACATAGAGAAAAAAAGAGTTAAAAGATAGAATGCAATAGCCATACCTGAAGTCAGTCCCTTGGATTTCTGAGTTGCATGAGTGAATAAATCATTTCTTTTTGGATTAGGCCATTGTTACTTGTGTTTTGGTTGCTGGCAACCAAAACGAGTTCTAACTCATATATTTAAACTCACATTTAAGCAACCCAGGTACCTCTGAGGCAAGAAACTCAGGAAGATGAAACTATAGTAAATCTTTTGACTCATGAAATGAATGATCGTGCCCAAATATATATCTATGAATACGTTTTTATTTTTATTTATTATCTTTTTTATTCTAGAAATATTGAGGGTGGCTTTCTTTTGTATAATATGATTTCAGATATTTAGTTCTATAATTCATAGTGGAAATTTATTCCTACAAATAGATTATTTTTAAATTATTTGTAATATCTTTTATTATTATAACCCAGATATCCTGTATTTCAATTCCATAAGCATAATTTGGAAAACCATAACCAAATGCCTAACCAACATTTACAATGTGAATAATATCTATTTTGGGTCAGGTTTAAACTATTTCTAAATTGACTGCAACACAGCAGGAACAAATGGATGAATTAGACTTGAGGCTGCCCACATAAAAAATCCAGATGTACTTCACTGATACTTACCACGTAATAATAGCTAATACTTATTAAACACTCATGAAAGGCCAGGAACTGTTCTAGGTACTTGACATGTATTAACTCATTGGATCTTCACAATAATATTTTGAGACAGGTACCATCATTATGTCAGTTTTATAGAAGAGGTAACATGTTCAGAACAGTGAAGTAATTTTCCCAAGGTTACTTGGCAAGTAAATGGTCTAGTGCAGATTCAAATCCAGGCAGTTAGATCTCAGAACACTATACTCACAGTTTGCTGTGAGAGAGCTTATTATAACCTCTAGAGTCAAGCTCCCAATTTCTTTTATACTAATGTATTATCACATGTGGACCTGATATAAGCAGACAAAGGCAGCCTAGGGACAGCAGACATGGGACAGGCTAAACACCAGCACCTTTAAATATCATGGGTAAAATTTAAGGCAATCCAAATGACCTCTCTCATCAATAATAATTTGGTATTATTCATTGTTTCACAGGGAGGTTCCTGTTAAAATAAAAATTAGTTTCCTGTATATGTAATACAACATCAACATCTAGTTGTTTTCCTGGCAAAGCTTAAGAGAATTAATCTGTAAGAAAGGAAAGGGGAAGTTCTGAGTTCTACAGAAGGCCAAGAAGATGGATAATGTAAAATTTCTTTGTAATACAATTTCACATTTACATTTGAAAGTCTCTATCTCCTATTTTATGAATTCCAAACTTTTCAAATAAAGTCACATTGTGAAGGACTCCTAAGAAGTGCCTGATTTACTGAATGCGAGAATGTTTTAGGTTTGGTGATAGGTGTTTCTCACATACATTCCACGCCCCCCTAGCTCCCTTCTCAATAACATTTTCTAGCTTCCAACTCCATGCCACTGAGAGTATCACTTAAAACTATTTTTTAAACCAACCTAAAACATACCTAATGCTACAACAAAGCTGTTATGTATTTCTCATGTTATCAATAAACTAGGGAGGTTTTGAAGCACTTCGGGTTAAAAAGTCTTCTAATCAACTATAGATTACATGACATGTAGATGGGAAAGAG
>NW_006795034.1:217348-220066 GCF_000442215.2 Lipotes vexillifer
TGGCCAGTGTCAAAAAATGCCTTCAAAATCTGCCCTGGCCAATTACAGTATCTATTATATAATGAGCACCAAAAAATAAATAAATAAATAATGACTAAGCTTTTAATTTGGGGAAAAGGAGAGGAATAGGTTAAGAAAAATTACCTAAAATTCCATGACCTTATTTAGTTATAGGCCTTCTTTTTATTTCAAGTCTCACATTTTATACTTAGTCAATGGCTCAATAGATTTTTAAAATAAAAGAGAGAGCAAACAATGACAAAACTCCAAAAGATTAGATGACATGGAAACAAAGTAGAAAAGGTAAGAAAGGTAAAGAGAGGCTCTGCCTGCCAAGCTGAGGTGTCCGACGCAGCGGTTCTGTCCCGGGAACCTAATCTGACGTGTTAGGTCCAAGGCCTCTGCACGAGGCCCCCTGTGGGCAAGTGAAACTAGACGAAGCACAAAAGAGAAGCCAGCAGTGCCCATGTGAGACAGTTCTGACCAGCGGGATGTAAGCAGAAGTTACTGGATGAAGCATCTGGGAAAATCCTGTAAGACTCAACTAGACTTACTCAGAGTGACTCAAATGGCAGAAGTTTTTGCCCTTTATCCTTCTCCTTTCCTTGCCTGAAGCGCAGACTCAGTTTTGGAAGTGGAGCGTCCACCTTGCTAAAGACGGCTGCACAGAAAAGGGGAAGGACCTCAGATCTGCTTCTGTTGCTGGATTGCTATCATGGATTGCTTAACTCCAGAAAAAAAAAATCCCCTGCTTGACTCAAGAATAAATGACAAGCTCCATCACGTCCATCATGGACGAGATGATATCATCTTTTGACTGGGTTATTGCAGTAGCCTCCACCCTGGTTCCCTATGCCTGTTCTCTACACAGCAGATTCCGAGTGGATGAAAGGCTCTTGCTGCTCCAGCCAGGAGTCAGGACTCTGCCTCTGAGGTGGGAGAGCCAACTTCAGAACACTCGTCAACAAGAGACCTCCCAGCCCCACATAATATCAAACGGCGAAAATCTCCCAGAGATCTCCATCTCAACACCAGCACCCAGCTTCACTCAACGACCAGCAAGCTACAGTGCTGGACAACCTATGCCAACCATATAGCAAAACAGGAACACAACCCCACCCACTAGCAGAGAGGCTGCCTAAAATCATAATAAGTCCACAGACACCCCAAAACACACCACCAGACGTGGACCTGCCCACTAGAGAGACAAGATCTAGCCTCATACACCACAACACAGCCACTAGTCCCCTCCAACAGGAAGCCTACACAACCCACTGAACCAACCTTAGCCACTGGACACAGACATCAAAAACAACCGAAGCTACGAACTTGCAGCCTGCAAAAAGGTGAACCCAATCACAGTAAGATAAGCAAAATGAGAAGACAGAAAAACACACAGCAGATGAAGGAGCAGGATAAAAACCCACCAGACCTAACAAATGAAGAGGAAATAGGCAGTCTACCTGAAAAAGAGTTCAGAATAATGATAGTAAAGATGATCCAAAATCTTGGAAATAGAATGGACAAAATGCAAGAAGCAGTTAACAAGGACCTAGAAGAAATAAAGATGAAACAGACAATGATGAACAACACAATAAATGAAATGAAAAATACTCTAGATGGGATCAATAGCAGAATAAATGAGGCAGAAGAACGGATAAGTGACCTGGAAGATAAAATAGTGGAAATAACTACTGCAGAGCAGAATAAAGAAAAAAGAATGAAAAGAACTGAGGACAGTCTCAGAGACCTCTGGGACAACATTAAACGCACCAACATTCGAATTATAGGGGTTCCAGAAGAAGAAGAGAAAAAGAAAGGGACTGAGAAAATATTTGAAGAGATTATAGTTGAAAACTTCCCTAATATGGGAAAGGAAATCGTTAATCAAGTCCAGGAAGCACAGAGAGTCCCATACAGGATAAATTCAAGGAGAAATACGCCAAGACACATATTAATCAAACTGTCAAAAACTAAATACAAAGAAAGCATATTAAAAGCAGCAAGGGAAAAACAACAAATAACACACAAGGGAATCCCCATAAGGTTAACAGCTGATCTCTCAGCAGAAACTCTACAAGCCAGAAGGGAGTGGCAGGACATACTGAAAGTGATGAAGGAGAAAAACCTGCAACCAAGATTACTCTACCCAGCAAGGATCTCATTCAGATTTGATGGAGAAATTAAAACCTTTACAGACAAGCAAAAGCTGAGAGAGTTCAGCACCACCAAACCAGCTTTACAACAAATGCTAAAGGAACTGCTCTAGACAAAAACACAAGAGAAGGAAAAGTCCTATAATAACGAACCCAAAACAATTTAGAAAATGGGAATAGGAACATACATATCGATAATTACCTTAAATGTAAATGGACTAAATGCTCCCACCAAAAGACACAGATTGGCTGAATGGATACAAAAACAAGACCCATATATATGCTGTCTACAAGAGACCCACTTCAGACCTAGAGACACATACAGACTGAAAGTAAGGGGATGGAAAAAGATATTCCATGCAAATGGAAACCAAAAGAAAGCTGGAGTAGCAATTCTCATATCAGACAAAATAGACTTTAAAATAAGGACTATCAGAAGAGACAAAGAAGGACACTACATAATGATTAAGGGATCGATCCAAGAAGAAGATATAACAATTGTAAATACTTATGCCCCCAACATAGGAGCACCTCAATACATAAGGCAAATACTAACAACCAT
>NW_006795034.1:223906-228280 GCF_000442215.2 Lipotes vexillifer
AAGGGAAGAGCCTGGGTTACGGAAAAAAAAAAAAAAAAAAAAAAAAAAAAGCTTCTCTACATCAAAGGAAGCAATAAACAAAATGAAAAGGCAACATATGGAACGGGAGAAAATGTTTGCAAACCATATATCTGATAAGGGGTTAATATCCAAAATATATAAGGAACTCATACAACTCAATAGCATAAAAACCAAATAATCTGATTTTAAAATGGTCATAGAACCTGAATAGACCTGTTCCCAAAGACATACAAATGGCCCTCAGGTATACGAAAAGGTGCTCAACATCGCTAATCATCAGGCAAATGCAAATCAAAACCACAGTGAGATATTGCCTTACATCTGCTAGGACTGCTATTATCAAAAAGACAATAGATAAGTGTTGGTGAGGGTATAGAGAAAAGAGTACAATTCCCTTGTACACTGTTAGTGGGAATGTAAGTTAGTACAGGCATTATGGAAAACAATATGATGTTTCCTCAAAAAACTAGGGGAGACAAAGAGGGAAGAGATATGGGAACATATGTATATGTATAACTGACTCACTCTGTTATAAAGCAGAAACTAACACACCATTGTAAAGCAATTATACCCCAATAAAGATGTTTAAAAAAAAAAGAAAGGTAAAGAGAGAAACAAGAGTAGGGAGATGAGAGAAGAGACTTAAGACAGACCTGGATACACACAGGCATTTTCACAGTCCTAGGGCATCCCCTGCATTCAAAGGCATATTTCCCACTGCTTTTCTCTAAGATCTTACCCTAACCCAATATATTTTCCACCATTCTCACTCACTACTGCTCTCCCCAATTTGGGACTGAGTTTCTCAGTAGATGAAATTATGTAAGTAGTTAAATAATTTTACTTAATAGCAGCTTCGTTCATTTATACAACTAAGATTTACTTGGCGCCTATAATGTGTCCAATACTGTGCTGGCTACTGAAGATTCAGTTGTGAAAAAATCAGAAATACATAAAGCAAGCCACAAATGTCATTATATTTTTCTAAAAACCACATTTTTACAAAGTAAAACAAAACATTGTTTTGAATCTCCCTGGTTGCAAAAGAAAAGAATATAGAGAAAAAATATGAGAAATAAAAATATACAAACAGTATGGAAAATGGAGTCCAACCTAAGAATAAGAAGTGCTGAGCTAACTAGACATAAGAAAAATAAGAAGATGGAAATTGGGAAAGGAAAATAAAGATCCAACATAAGAATAACAAATTCTGAGGAAAGAAACACAATACTTAAAACAGAAACAAGAATCAAAACTATAATTGAAAAAAACTTTCTTAAACAATTTTTTTTAAAAGCCTGAATATTCAGATAAAAAGAGTTCATGATATTTCAGAAAGAAATGATTAAAATACAATATCTAGGGCTTCCCTGGTGGTGCAGTGGTTGAGAGTCCGCCTGCCGATGCAGAGGATACGGGTTCGTGCCCCGGTCCGGGAAGATCCCACATGCCGCGGAGCGGCTGGGCCCGTGAGCCATGGCCGCTGAGCCTGCGCGTCCGGAGCCTGTGCTCCGCAACGGGAGACGCCACAACAGTGAGAGGCCCGCGAACCGCAAAAAATAAATTAATTAATTAATTTAATTAAATACAATATCTATTGATATAATAAATCAAATCTATTTAGATAACGTTTCTAATAACATTTTCCAATAAAAGGAACCAGAGTCCCTTGGAAAAATGGCTGATTCTAGAACTCAGGCAGGAAGTAAATAAGATGAGCCTGGGGCATATTGCAGTGCCAAAAAGTAAGAGATGGTACGTGTACACACACACACACACACACACACACACACACACACACACACACACACTCTGATGGTGGTATGTCAAAGGGACACAGGACCCAAATGTAAGAGCTCCCAATGGCCAAGGCTGGAACAATCTGAGCAACAAAATGAAGTACTATTGAATTATAACTTCATACAGATATAAGTTATTGAATAAATATGTAAATGGGGGATAACAGACAAATATCCCACACAGAAAAATTCCAAATAATTTATGTAGAATTCCACCCTCAAAGAAGTGAAGCATAATTCCCCAGCCCCTAACTGTGGCATACACATTGTAACTTTCTTGCAAATAATACAGTAAATAATACCGTATGGAAGGGGCATGAAAAAAATTACCTTTACAGTGAAGAAATCTGACAAACACTGCTCCAGCCAGATTATCAAGGTTAACGTCAATGTCAGCCATGATAAGTCATGTTGGTAATATATAGTCTTGATGTGATGTGATGAGAAGGGTACTTTACCTCTGTGGTTTTCTTCCCCAGTAACCATAACCACAGTCTATTCTTGAGAAAATCCCAGTTGAGGGCTATTCTACAAAATACCTGACCAGTGCAACTCAAAGCTATCAAGGTCCTCAAAAACAAGAAAAGTCTGAAAAATTGTCACAGACAAGGGGCACCTAAGAAAACATGATGACTAAATATAATGTGGTTTCCTAGATGGAATCCTGGAACAGAAAAAGGACATGAGTTTAAAAACTAAGGAAACCTAAATAAAATATGAGCGTTAGTTAATAATGTATCAATGTTAGTTCATTAATTTTGGCAAATGTACCATAATAATGTAAGATGTTAACAGTAGAAGGAACTGTGGGGAGTATGTGGGAACTAGTAATTTCAACCAAACACTCAATCCATGAGCCAGAAAATATGGCGTGAGATGAAAAGTCCTGAACTCAGAGTCAACACCAAGGTCTGACGTTGAGAACACTGCTTGGCATAAAGAACACTCATCTATATACCCTGACTGTGTCACAAAGCAACCATGTGGCTTTGGGACCTGTGTCAGTAACCTCAGTGTTAAAATGAGGAGTTCAATAGATGACCTCTAAGTTCCACCCCTAAAATTCTAACATTTTATCCAGAGCTGAATTCAAGGTCTGTACCACTACCTAGTCCATGACGTTAGGAAAAGTCCTTCAACCTCCCTTAATCTCAGTTTTGTCAGCTCTAAAATAAGGCTAAAATCATCATCTTTAAGGGGCTCTTCTGGTTCTAAAAATCTTCAGCAACCATGTATCACTAACGTTCCTTTCAATTTCAAGTTCAATTTGGCAACGTAGGTAACCTCTTAAAGCTACCACTTATTTCAGGCCATAATTTAGACTGAAAGCTTCATGAGGACAAGGGCCAGTTCTATTTTGCTCACAGTGGTGTCCCTAGGGCCTAGAATAGTGCTTCTCATGCAGTGAACACTGAATTAGATTTACGCAATGAACAGTGAATGTTTAATTTTCAAAATCATCCTTGGACTAAATAGGAAACAGACAACTACAACCCTCCAAATAAAGACACTCAGAAGGGAAGAGACAAGATGGTTTGTCCACCAAACTAGAGAGCCCTTATAAGAGTAACAATATCGGGACTTCCCTGGTGGTCCAGTGGTTGAGAATCTGCCTTCCAATGCAGGGGATGCGGGTTCAATCCCTGGCCAGGGAACTAAGATCCCACATGCCACAGGGCAATTACACCCGTGCGCTGCAACTACTGAGCACATGAGCCACAACAAAATATCTGGTGTACCACAACTAAGACCCAAAGCAACCAAAAATAAAACAAACAAACAAAAAAGAGTAGGGACTTCACTGGCGGTGCAGTGGATAAGACTCCGCACTCCCAATGCAGAGGGGGCACGGGTTCCATCCCCGGTCAAGGAACTAGATGCCACATGCATGCTGCAACTAAGGAGCCCACAAGCCACAACTAAGGAGCCCACAAGCCACAACCAAGGAGCCCACGCAACCTAATTAATTAATTAATTTTTTAAAAAAGAGTAACAATATCATCCCACTTAAAAATCACAATCATTTTGAAAACCAGCTCTTTATATAGCAGCATTATTAATAGGGTATTAATTCCTCATCAGTTTCTTACAAAGGCAAAAAAATTAAGAGAGAAGACATTTGGAAGCAAAACACAATCTGCAAAGCCCCAGCTGTAGTCAGAAGGACTACCACTTGTGTCCGTACAGACTTTACTAGAGGAACATAAAATGAATAAAGTAACATTTTCCATGGGAAAAACACAGGCTGTTAGGAAGAGACCAGGTTTATTGCTTAAGTATGTATTTAAGAGCAGAAAGGTTGATGGGGGAATTTGTACATGAAGTTTAGAGGAACACGGAGAAAAGGAATGAAAGACAGCAGGAAAGAAAGAAAATATTTATGTTTTACTCCAAATATTTCACTAAATCTATTTTAGATTTCGGCCTCTAGTAGTATTCTGAAAGTGCAAGGCTTGGATCCCCCTCTTGCATCAGAATGGAGAGGGGTGGCTGAGAAAAATAAAGATTCCTGAACTCTGCCTCTGACCTACTGAATCAGAATCACAGGGAAAGA
>NW_006795034.1:228355-272982 GCF_000442215.2 Lipotes vexillifer
GAAAGAGGCTTGGGAATCTGAATTCTTAACAAGCTCCCAGGTGATTTTATGTAAAACACTGGAGAACTGCTGCTAAAGTGAGCTGTGATAATCTGTCAAGGAAAAAAATGTTTGTTTACATCAGATGTACAACTCTCTCAAATGATCAAGATATAATTCCATCCTGAAAGAGGTAAATAGCCAAATACCTTCTGTAATTTTGTGAAGAAAAATAATTTAAAATAATAATAAAGGTTAATTTGAGGTTAATTTAAGCTCACAGAGATAATGGAGGACATTTGACTTCAAGCTTAAAATGGAACTAAACCACTTTGATAAAGAAAAAGTAATTTTTACTAGCTCTGACACATAAACCTTAAAATATTTAGTTCTAGTTTCAGTACATTGACATTAAACCACAAACTTGACTTGAATTCATCTATTCTTTCACTGTGACTAAATAAATATTTATTTCTTGAATGGTTTAATTCTAATGGTTTAATTTTAGGGCACAGAGTCAGGCTGAGAAAAAAGTATGATTATGGAGATTCGTCTGAGTGTGCATTTTTATTGAGCATAGCACTCATGGAACATACCTAGAAAGGCACACTGTTTCCAGAGAAAGTTCTAGTTACTCTTGGACTTTGTTCCACCTTATTCTTTTTCTTAAGTTTTTAGCAAGTAATGATAGTACCACAAACAGTACTTGGGACATTTAAAATGAAGCTATTATGCATTAGAATACGTTTAATTCATAAAAGCTTATTCTCTGACAGTGAAATCACTTGTCTACTTACAACTGGAATAGTTAGTTGAAGGACTCAACTTGATCTAAAGAAACCAATTTTGGAGACCTGTTTTTTGGTTCTGTTTTTATTTTGAAACTAACACGATTTCTGTGAGTAGGTGAGGATGAATATACTTGTTTTGTTTTGTTTTTTTTGCTGTACGTGGGCCTCTAACTGTTGTGGCCTCTCCCGTTGCGGAGCACAGGCTCTGGACGCGCAGGCCCAGTGGCCATGGCTCATGGGCCTAGCCGCTCCGCAGCATGTGGGAATCTTCCCGGACCGGGTCACAAACCCGTGTCCCCTGCATCGGCAGGCGGACTCTCAACCACTGTGCCACCAGGGAAGCCCAGAATATACTTGTTTTAACCATGAAAGACTATAAACCATAAGCTCTAAATTTCATAGCGATTCATTCAATCATACTTCTGACAATTCACCAGAATATGCATAATCTCCATTCCCATGCTTTTTCTCAGCCTTGAACACTGTCCTCATAGTCAGAAGGATTGAAATCATAAAGGAGTTACTTAGTGAACAGCTTGTTTTAGTCTGGCCCTCTGGCTACCCTGAAAGAAAAGCTTCCTGCTCAACAGAAGGCTTCCCCTGGAAAGAAAGTATGAGACAGGAGTCTTAAGCAGTTTATTTTCATCTGGCATTATTAAGCATTGAGCCAATCAACTTTTTAACTTCTTATTTGCGTTAGAAAAGCACACAGAATGTATAAATATTATCCACCTAGAATAGAGACCGAAGTCTGTCCTTTGACTGAAATGTAAGCTCCTTGAATTGTGAGGGACATGTCTCACTTGTCATTGAATTCAACAATACCTAACAGCACCAGGCACACAGCAGAGCTCAATAAATGTTCTTTGATTTGAGGCCATAATTCATCTAATAAGTTCTTATCCTTTCTATTTTCCTTGAAATTAATTCAAGAAGTCTTAAATTAAGTTCTCTATAAATAGGCCCCCCTTCATTTTAAAAGATCCTAGGGTCCTTAAATAAAAGTTGTAAATAGTTTTTTTTTTTTTTTTGCGGTACGCGGGCCTCTCCCGTTGCGGAGCACAGGCTCCGGACGCGCAGGCTCAGCGGCCATGGCTCACGGGCCCAGCCGCTCCGCGGCACGTGGGATCTTCCCGGACCAGGGCATGAACCCACATCCCCTGCATCGGCAGGCGGACTCTCAACCACTGCACCACCAGGGAAGCCCTAAATAGTTATTTTTGCTTTGTGTATTTTCTTAACTTGACACAAGAGTGATACAAACTTAACTTTCAGAACATTCCTCAGTAAGCAAAATTTATTCTAAGGTTAGGTGAAATGTGATTCTAATTTGCTGAGTTTCAAATACAGATTTGTAATTTTGATTAAATTCCACATTTCTAAATGGTTGGGTAAATTAAATCGAAGATGGAATTTCTGGAAAAAGGAATTATGACCAAGGAAAAGATTTTTTCACTCAGTTTCTGGAGGTTACAAGGCAATATTGGAATTATTCCAATTATAATAATTTAAGAAAGGATCCTGGTTGATATCTCTTATAGTGGATGGTAATACCACATAAAAGTACTTCAGACAGTGGAAATACAATTATAGGTGCAAACAGAGCATGCAAATACAAACTATAGGCAGCAAACCTTTGGAATCAAGTTTATTTGTTCTCTGCATAAATACTTTTATCTTTATAAAAATGTCTGAACATATGAGCAAGCAGACACCAACCTGAGGCACTGACAATAAAGTTAATAAAAGTAGAACAGCTTAGTAGTTCTGAGTTTAATATAATAACTTTAGAAGTTTAATTTGATTTTCCTAAAAATTGTTCTTCCATGTTAAAATCCTATCGTTTTTCATCCTTCATTATGTTTTCATTCTTCATTATTCAAAAAGGGGATCTCATGTGTATCTGTTGTTGATGGGAGTGTAAGCACAACCATTTTGTAGGAATGTTCCAACCATTCCACTTCTAGGCATTGATCTTTCATAACTAGCTTGCACATGTCCATAATGATGAGTGTACAAAAATGTTATTCATTTGTTTGAACACTAAAGATCTAGAAAGAACATATATTCCCATCAATAGAGACCTTGTTAAATATATGATGGAGTGACATGCTATGAACACGGGTGTTTATTATTTGTATTATCTTATTCTCTACTCGTCTGGATGTTGAATATCTTGTAATACAAACAATCTTAAAAAGCAAACAATAATATATTATGATGTATTGATTCTATGGAATTCCATGCCATCCTAAGAGAATGGTGTAAATCTATGTGTATTAACTTGAAAATGTATTAGTGATAGGCTGCTAAGCAAGCCACAGAACATGTAGAGTATGATTTATTCACATAAACAGAAAATTAAGCAAACCCTGTATGTAGCGAGGACAGGGGTGGGTGTAGAAAAAGAACTGCAAGATATACACCAAATTATTAATGGTGACAGTCTCTAGTTTGGCATTGGAGGGGGTGGGGCATCGGAATTTTGACTTTTTATTCTATAAAACTGTAATATTTATTTTTTCTTTACAATGAGAATTTATTACTTTTGTTTTTTAAATAATTTATATAAGGAGGAAAAATAAGGGGCACTGGTAATTCGCCAACATACCTTTGTCCTAAAACTAATTAGCTTTAGAAATTCAGATGAAAATTTAGAATAAATAACTGCAGTCAGATTTAGAAAATAAAATATATATTGCAACTAATAGGATATGCAGAAATAGTTTGAAGATGTGGATTAAAAATTCTGCAATATTACTTTATTTTGATTACAGCATAGATGCAGTAATTATAAACTGCACACCTTGAATCTTTCAGGTGTTGTTAATAAAACTCATAAATGAATCATTAGTTAATAAACACCCATTATGTATAACTTAACTTTACTTAACTTTAAACTTGATTTCAATCCAACAAGTGGACACTGGACAAGAAGGCCCAGCTGTAATTGAGAAGGTTACATAAGTGCAGTTTCAGACATGAGGATAACTTTTGAGGTTGACTGATTTTTCATACATCTGACAGATAGGTAATGGTTTTAACCTGCATTTTACCTCTCAGGGACCTCCTTAATGGCAGGATCATGTCTTATTCATACACCTACCTCCACCTAACTCACAGTCTGATACATAAAAGTGCTCAATACTTCATTAAATGGATTTTTTCCTGCTATTTTAAGTTGAATTTTTATTTTCTTCTCACACGAATTCTTTTATTTTTTAGTCTTTGCTTTTTTTTTTTTGGCCACACTGTGTGGCCTGCGGAATCCTAGTTCCCCAATCAGGGATCGAACCCGTGCCGTTGTTGGAGTCCCAACCACTGGACCACCAGGGAATTCCCATCACATGAATTCTTTTATAAGGACATTCTATCTAAAATCTTATGCCATTGTAAGTGAACACTGATCTTGACCTAAAAGTGTTAAATTCTGAATCCTGAAGTTACATCTTTAAGGCCAAATTACAAATTTGGTTAATCCAGGATAAAGGGCCTGTTCTCATACTAATGATGCTGCATCTTGTGCTCTATTCTCTGGCCACACTCACCTTCTTCCTGTCCCTTGCACACACCAAGCTCATTACCACACTAGGGCCGTTTCACTTGTTTTCTCTGCTCCCAGATCTCCACATAGCTAGCTTCTACGTATCATTCAGGCCCGAGCACAAAGTTCACTTCGTCAAAGAATTATCAATCAATTTAAGTAGCTCTCATCACTCGCAAGCTTGCACTTTCCAATCCCTCTTTTTACATCACCCTGTCTTATGATCTTTAAAGCCTTTTTCCCTTACATGAAATTACCTTGTTCATTTATTTGTTTCCTTTTGTATTGACTCTCTCACCTCTCCCTAATTGGATGTAAATTCTATAAAAGCAGGGACCTTTCCTGCATAGTTCACCCTGGAACCCTCCATGCCCGGAATGGTGCTCTACTCATAGAAGGCATTCAAGATTTCAACATTTTGAATTCAAAAACTCAACAATAAGGATGCATAGAGTAGATAAGAAACAACAAGTGCATGTCTGCATTGAGCCCTTCCTTGGTTCTTTGAATGATTCCTGTCATAGTAGAGGCTTGACATTTCCAAACGGTACACCTCAGTTCCTCCAGAATCACTGAATTAACAATCTGACCATAGCATACAATTTCTTCAGTTTTGTCATTTGTAAAACTGGTATACTAATATACGCCTACTTTACAAGACTGCCATGAGAATTAAATAAGAACTGCAAATCCACTGTCATATGTAGATTCAGGGGGCTCAGTTTCCTCACTCACTGGCAAATGGCATGATTTAAATGTATACCAAAAAAGGTACCAACTACGTATCTTTGGGGGTGGCTAGTAGAGTCAACACTGTACCAGGTATCAAGAAGTGTAAGACAAAATAAGAAGGAAGGTTTCTTTAATGCATGACCTCTGGCATACACATCTGGCTTGGTGAACAGTGCAAGCTTGAGGAAAAGCTAGGGACCTCCTCCCTCAAGCAGGAAAACAGAAGTGGTTCATAAAGGATGAGACTGAAAGGTACACCAAAAACTACTTGGGTAATTCTACTTCCAACTGTGGAAATCTCAACATCTACGTCACAGACTAAGCTTCTACCAACAAATGAAACAAGGAATACTGAGCAAAGTCAATATGATTTGTCTTTTAAAATAACTAAATTTCCTGGATAATTCAAATGAAAAATAATCAGGTAAGATCTTATTTTATCTGCATTATGTAGGCAAACCTGTAACTTTATAGCTTAAAAATATAAATCAGAAAAACATTTTGATCATAGCAATGTCAACTATGTCATCAAACCCAAGTGGCAAATGGGGGATGGTATTTAGAGGAAAATGACACATCAAGTCAAAGAGGGGACTTGGTATCATATGCCCTGGACAAGATGAATGTCAAAATAGTGTATCCTGGTAGTGTCTAATAGAAAAAATTAATGTTCATGCTCTGAAGACTCCACAGCCAAAATGGAGTAGTCCATTTTAATTTTCAGAGGAATTTGGTGAACAAATGACTAGATAGCCACCAAACCTTGGTACTAATGAAAAATACAGTGCATTCTGAGAAAATCAATATATAGTTTGCCTGAAGGTATCCCAAAGGAAACATTCAGTTATTGAGGTTTAAAATACGTTAGCCCCAGAATAATAAAATTCTTGAATTGCAGGCGTTTGCAAGAACAGCAAAGGGGTTAAAGACATTTTATATTTTATCAAAGCTCTAAAACTGCTGTGCAGAGTTTTTATGCATTTCATATCTTTTTTCCTTGCTGCTTCTTCATGCAAAAGCCTTTGCCAATTCCTCCGAGCACTGCTCCACTGTTTGGGCCTTCTTAATTTGCTCTTCAAATAAGTTATCCTCAGTCCCACTCCTACCTGGCCTCCACAGGTTCACATGGTCAGTGAAGACAGTGTTGAGGCGACTGGGAGCATACCTTGAGGAACAGATATATGTCACAATGTCTCAGTACTGTAGTTAGCTATCAAACTGTTGGGGGTTTCGTCTGTTTGTTTCTGTTTTGTTTTTGGAGAATAAGTCCTTTTTCAGCCAAGCCACATTTGGCTTTCACTTTAATTGTGAATCTTATTTTGCTTAATGATAATAAAGATAAATGGGGATGCTCTATTTTAAAAAACACAATGAAAATGTCAAGATGGGAATATAAAAGGCTAAGACTGTCTCTGCAGGAAAAGAAAACTGAAGTGTAGGTTGGAAAATCAGCTAACTCAATTTGGACTAAATCATGAGTCAATTCAGGTAATGATCTAATTTGACCCTTGCAGTCCACATTTATTAGTTAATTCTTCAGCATTTGTTTAATAATTATGAACTGAAGTCCTTCCTAAGGGGAAAAAACTATTTTGGAAATAAGTCTGATAGGGTAGTTTAGTGCAATGCAACATGTTACATTTCCCTTCTTTTACCAAGTTATAAAACTATCAACAGTCAAAAGGTTGACTGAAGACAGTCATTTGTCAAAAAACTAATTTCACAGAAGCAATACTATCCTGTACAAATTCAGTACAGAAGTATTTTAAAATAGTATCAATTTAATAAAATAATTTTTCTCCTAATTAAAAAAAGTATTTGAGCATTCTAGTAAATACATTTTTGTCTTCTGCAAATACTACTACACTTGATCTAGTACTAGTCATGAAAAAAACATTTAAAAAGGTGTTTACAAAGTTAGTTTCGAAATTATCTTTTAGTAATCACTTATGATCTTATAATCTATTGAGGCACAACCAGAACTGCCATACTCAGAACTTATCACTAAGAAACAATTCATTGTAATTTTTGTTGTCAGCATAGCTCTAACCTACTGTATAGCTCAGGGAACTCTACTCAATGCTCTGTGGTGACCTAAATGGGAAGGAAATCCACAAAAGAGAGGATATATGTATACATATAGCTGATTCACTTTGCTGCACAGTAGAAACTAACATTGTAAAGCAACTATACTCCAATAAAATATTAATAAAAAAGAATAAGTCACTTATTTTGATTTATTTTTGAATCCTTTAAAATGTTCCAAAGTTAGATGTTATGAAAATTCCTTCCACTTTCCAACAAAATTGTAGTTCATTTTAAGTAAATTTAAAAAATAAAATACAGCACATTTAACCATGGACAGTGACCACAAAGACAGAATGCTGTAACTCTACAGAGATTGATGACAACTATTCCAAGTACTGTTTGCATTATATCAAACTAAACAAATAATGATTTCTGAATGTCAGTTCTTTGTGTTGGTGATTTAGCTCTGACTCAAAGAGTTGAAAATACATCTAATAGTTAGTTCATCACATTTGAATGTAAACAAAAAGGCCTCTCTACCTTGGTCCCATCATGAAGACAGTTAAAGTAGACTAATCTCCCCTCCAAGATGTCCATTGTAAGAACATTCTCAGAGAGATTACAGAAGGTTTTTTTTATAGACCACAAATTCTTAGTAGAGTGTCCTGCAGCTGGGTTGAAATAATCCCAGCAAGTGCTTTTAACACAAATGGTAAGAAACTACTTGCTATTCCCTGGTAGGTTTGATCAGTAAATCACCTACAGATGGTATGAAGAGTGGACTCCTAAGACACCCACCCCTGACATGAACTTTGTACTGCTCTTTAGAAACTATGACAGTGAAAAATAGCACAAGATTTCCAATCTTAAGAATCATTACAATTCATTTGAAAATCTTACTTGACTTTGAGTTCATCTACTATGACTTAGTTTATTATTATTAGTGAATGAAACAAAATATGACAATTTCTTTGACATTTTCAAAAAGAACTTCACTAAATATTAAGAATATAAAAGTTAATTAATAATAGACTATAATTACCATCCAAATCTGTAAGTTTTATTGACTATCCAGTTTCTGGATGATTTCTTTATTAAGAACTTGTTACAGGCATACCTTGCAGATACTGCAAGTTCAGTTCCAGAACAATGCAATAAAGCAAATATCGCAATAAAGCAAGTCACACAATTTTTTTTGTTTTCCAGTCCATATAAAAGTTATATTTACACTATACTGTAATCTATCAAGTATGTAATAGCATTATGTCTAAAAGAAAAATGTACACACCTTAAGAAAAAATACTTCATTGCTAAAAATGCTAACCATCATCTGAGCCTTCACCAAGTCACACATAATCTTTTTGCTGATGGAGGGTCTTGCCTTGATGTTGATGGCTGCTAACTGATCAGGGTGGTGGTTGCACAGGGTTAGGGTGGCTGTAGCAATTTCTTAAAGTAAGACAATGATGAAGTTTGCCTTGTTGATTCTTCCTCTCACAAATGGTTTCTCTGTAGCATGAAATGTTTTTTGATAGCATTTGCCCTACAGTAGAACTTCTTTCAAAATTGGAGTCAATCCTCTCATACCCTGTCACTGCTTTATCAACTGTTTATGTAATATTCTAAATCCTTCATTCTATTTCAATAACATTCACAGCATCAGCAGCAGCAGTAAATTTCATCTACTTTCTGTGCTCATCCACAAGAAACAACCCCTCAACTGTTAAAGTCTTATCATGAGATTGTAGCAATTCAGTCACATCCTCCGGTTTCGCCTCTTAATTCTAGTTCTCTTGCTATTTCCACCACATCTGCAGTTCTTCCTCCACTGAAGTCTTGAAACCCTCAAAGCCATCTATGAGGGTTGGAATAAACTTCTTCCCAACCCCTGTTAATGCTGATATTTTGACCTCTTCCCATGAATCAGGAATTTTTTGGGGGAGCGGGCATCGGGTCTTAGTTGCGACACACGGGATCTTCATTGAGGCATGTGGGATCTTTCGTTGCAGCGCGGGCTCTTCATTGTGGCGCGTGTGCTTCTCTCTAGTTGTGGTATGTGAGTTTTCTCTTCTCTAGTTGAGGCACGCAAGCTCAGTAGTTGTGACGCGCAGGCTTAGTTGCCCTGCAGCACGTGGGATCTTAGTTCCCTGACCAGGGATCGAACCCACGTTCCCTGCATTCCAAGGCGGATTCTTTACCACTGGACCACCAAGGAAGTCCCCCATGGATGTTCTTAATGGCACCTGGAATGGTGAATCCTTTCCAGAAGGTTTTTGATTTACTTTGCCCAGATCCATCAGAGGAATCACTATCTCTGATAGCTATAGACTTAAAAAATGTATTTCATAAATAACAAGACTTGAAAGTTGAAATTACTCCTTGATCCAATGGGCTATAAAATGGATGTTGTGTTAACAGGCATGAAAACAACATTAATCTTGTGTATCTCCATCACAGCTCCTGGGTGAGCAGGTGCATTGTCAATAAGCAGTAATATTTTGAAAGAAATCTTTTTTGTCTGAGCAGTAGGTCTCAACAGTGGGCTTAAAATATTCAATAAACCATGTTGTCAATTGATGTGCTGACATCCAGGCTTTGTTGTTCCATTTACAGAGCACGGGCAGAAAGTAGATTTTTAGAATGGTAAATGAGCATTGGTGGGACTTCCCTGTTGGCACAGTGGTTAAGAATCTGCCTGCCAATGCAGATGACATGAGTTCGAGCCCTGGTCTGGGAATATCCCACATGCCGTGGAGCAGCTAAGCCCGTGTGCCACAACTACTGAGCCTGCACTCTAGAGCCCGCATGCTGCAACTACTGAGCCCATGTGGCAACACTACTGAAGCCTTCGTGCCTAGAGCCCGTGCTCCACAACAAGAGAAGCCACAGCAATGAGAAGCCCATGCACCACAACGAAGAACAGCCCCCACTCGAACGCAACTAGAGAAAGCCCGTGCGCTGCAATGAAGACCCAACATGGCCAAAAATAAAAGAAATAATTAAAAAATTTTAAAAATAATGAGCATTGGCTTCAACTTAAAGTTACCAGCTGCATTAGCCCCTAACAAGAGAGTCATCCAATCTTTTGAAGCTCTGAAGCCAGACACTGACTTCTCCTCTCTACCTATGAAGTCCTAGACACTGTTTTCTTCCAATATAAGGTTGTTCCATCTACACTGAAAGTCTGTTGTTTAGTGTAGTCACCCTCATTCATTATCTTAGCCAGATCCTCTGGATAATTTGCAGCAGCTTCTCCATCAGTAATTGCTGCTTCACCTTGCCCTTTTATGTTGTAAAGATGGCTTCTTTCCTTCAATCTCATGAACCAACTTCTGCTAGGTTCAAACTTTTCTTCTGCAGCTTCCACACCTCTCTCAGCCTTCACAGAATTAAAATAGAGTTAGGGTCTTGCTCTGGATGGCTTCTGGAATGCTGTGGATGGTTTGATCTTCTAACCAGACCACTAAAAGTTTCTTTACATCAGTAATAAGGCTGTTTTGCTTTCTTATCGTTCATGTGTTCACTGGAGTAGCACTTTTAATTTCTTTCAAGAACTTTTTGCATTCAAAACTTGGGTAACTGATGCAAGAGGCCTACATAGCTTTTGGCCTATCTCTGCTTTTGATGGGCCTTCCTCACAAAGCTTAATAATTTCTAGCTTTTGATCTAAAGTGAGAGACTGCTAACTTGAACACTTAGAGGCCATCATAGGGTTATTAATTGGCCTAATTTTAATACTGTTGTGTCTCAGGGAATAGAGAGGCCTGAGGAGAGGGAGAAAGACAGGGGAATGGCCCATAGATGCAGCAGTCTGAACACACACATTTATGGATTAAGTTCAAGATCCTACATGGGTGCCATTCATGGTGCCCTAAAACAATTATAACAGTAACATCAAAGGTCACTGATCACAGATCACCATAACAAATATAATAATAATGAAAATTTGAAATATGACAAGAATTACCAAAATGTGACACAGAGACATGAAGTGAGCAAATGCTATTGGAAAATGGAACCTACAGACTTTCTCAACACAGGGTTGCCACAAACCTTCAATCTGTCAAAAACTCAGTATCTATGAAGCACAACAAAGTGAAGTGCAATAAAAAGAAGTATATGCCTGCTTTATTTATTTAGTCATTTGGGCTACATTAATCCATTTCATCCCAGAAAAACATATGATAAATTAAGGTTCATAAATATTATAAAATATCAACATTGAAAATTATAAAAGTGAAGCTAAAAATCTTTGAATTAAAAGCAGCATATGAAATCTACATGTTTTTTATAGAATATATAAAAGTTAATACTAAAGGTGTGACCTTTCATGAGTACTTAATACATTTCATAGCACTAGATGGAATACTATTTGGTTATAAAGTTGTTGCTTCCTACCAAATTAATGAATGAATATTACCTGGTATATATTTAAGAGGCAGCTCTGTGTCATGGAGAAAAAGCAGGCTTGGAGAGCAAACACATCAGTGCTGGATGTGACATTCTCTAGCTGTAGGGTAAAAGGAAAATTGCTTTATCCCTAATGAGGTTATTGTGAGAATTAAACGAGGTAATATGTGCAAAAACATATGGTTCAGAGTTGGCTTTCAGTAATCAATAGTGCCCCTCCTTTTTGCAATTCTCTTTCCTTACTCTATATAGATATCTGTTCTATATTTTAGGTATTCACAGCTGACCCAAATAGTTGGTGATTCTGGCAGCTACCTAGGTTTTTAGAACACAGTCTTGCACTCCTCAGTGAATGTCACAATCCATGCGTGCACCTGGCCATATCTGTCAGGATAAACATTTTTTCAGAACATATATGTTTGCTCACTAGACAAATAAAAAGATACAACAACATGGATGGACCTAGAGGGTATTATGCTAAGTGAAATAAGTCAGACAGAGAAACACAAGTACTGTACATGCGGAATCTAAAAAACAAAACGAACAAATATAACAAAACAGAAACAGACTCACAGAGAACTGGTGGTTGCCAGGGGGGAAGGGGTGACAGGATGGGCAAAACGCGTGAAGGGAATTAAGAAGTATAAGCTACCAGTTATAAAACAAGTCACAGGGATGTAATGTACAGCACAGGGAATACAGCCAATAACATTGTAATAACTTTGTATGGTGCATAATGTATAAAAATATCAAATCACTATGTTATATACCTAAAAATAATACAATACTGTAATTCAACTATACTTCAATTTTTAGAAAAAAGAAATTTAGCATTGACATAGTAATATCATCTAACATATAATACATATTAAAATTTTTCCTTTTCCAAAAAAAAAATATGAAGACCAACTTGCCAGTAGTTTTTTGAATTAATGCTTTGATTTCCATCACTTTTACTTTTTCTAAACTGTTAATTCATTTATTTAAAAAATTCTAGGGCTTCCCTGGTGGCGCAGTGGTTGAGAGTCCGCCTGCCGACGCAGGGGACGCGGGTTCGTACCCCGGTCCGGGAGGATCCCACATGCCGCGGAGCGGCTGGGCCCGTGAGCCATGGCCACTGAGCCTGCGCGTCCGGAGCCTGTGCTCCGCAATGGGAGAGGCCACAACAGTGAGAGGCCCGCGTACGGCAAAAAAAAAAAAAAAAAATTCTATATTTTTTAAATAAAAATGAGATGAAAAAATAAAATACTGTGATTTTAATAATTTCTAGAAAATATCTTCATATAATTTAAAATTTTTTTCAAGCTGTTATGAAAAGTATACATAAGTAAAATGTGCTGAGCAGTTCAGTTGTCAATTAAAATTATTTTTGAATTCAATATTTGCCTTAAAACTAAAATATAAGTAATCTATTACAGAAAGGTAGGTAAAGTTTCAAGTAAACCAATCTAAAAGAAAGTAACACTCAGATCCAGAAATACAGTGAACTCCAGGTCAGTCTTATTTATTTACTACAAAAGTTTCTGGCTAGAACACTGAATTCAGAATAACTCTGTGGATGAAGTTCTCAGTGTCTGCTTATTTAAAAAAAATAATGATAGATTTCTTCTGATCTTTCAGAGCCCCAATCATTTTTGCCCCAGCAATATTCTTCTAGTCTTTAAAATACTCCACGGAATGTAGAATAAGGTTAAAGGCAGCATTCTGTCTTTGAGGCCTTCCTTGGGCAGAATAAGAAATATAAAAATGTTAGTTTTATATACTAAGGCCTGAAGAAAGCCTAACAGCCAAAACATCACCTTTAACATGGTTTCTATTTCTGAGTAGTTTATCAACGAACCCCTCTTTTATTCTTTGGCCTAAAAACTGACTTTTGATTCTCTCTCAGTATTTTAAATGTATTCTGGCTCTTTTGGGCCTCATTAGAAAGTCTCCCAATATTACTAACTTTTTTTCCTCCTCATTGTACAACAGAAAATGAATTCTTGGTCAAGTTGCAGAAGAAACGGCACAATTGGCTATTTTATATACGTTTGAAATTTAAGAATCACTTTTAGTGTATGTGTATTTTCAAATCATTAACTTAAAAAAGAGTAGTCTTTTTCATTAAATAATAGGCTTGGTCATAACTATATACTCATTAATTCACAACATGCCCTAAACCTGGGATTGTTGTAAAACAGAATGCACAGGCTGCAGTTGATTTAAAAGCATAAACTTTAAGTTTTATGATTTCCACATTCTGCTTCCTACCAAGATCCAAAACAAAATCTGGTTCAACGATCAAGAGTCTAATGACAAGGAACTTCAGATACTTGAGGGATTCCAAACTGTTGTGCCTTAATTTTTATCACTATTCTATCTGTGTTATGGCCTAAAAATAGTTGAAAAGAATGAGTGATTAAGTTGCCATGAAGGTACAAAACACTTCATTTTTAACATGTCTTACTTCACTGACTCCATTGTTTTGACTTTGGATTTGGGCATCAATTTGTTTCTTTGTTGGTTCGTTGGTGAATTAATTGGTTGATTGGTGGGTTGATTTCATCCAACCCAAATTATCCATCCATTCAGCCCATATACCCAAGAAATATGTAAGAAAAAAATTGATAGTCACTTATTTTTAATACTTGACTTGGGTACTGTATTAACACTTAATATTATATACACACTCCAATCCAAAACCTTGGATGTGTTCAGAATCTGACGTTTAACATATAGGAGCACTGACTGGGAAACTACTCATTTTCTCCTAAAATATTTTATCACCATGTGTTGGGTAACCAGGACTTTTAAATTTATTTACAACAAAGTGAATATTACTAACTACATGTTTATCTTGGGGATCCCATTTTGACATTATTTATGCATTACACTGTGACAATCTGGAAAAAAATGTTGGTTAAAAAATTTAGAAATCCAGATCACAATTCAAGAGATAGCCAGGTTGTATCAGTCAGAGAGCAGTCAGGAAACAAAAATCACACTAGTTATTTGAAAAGAGAAAATTTAATATGAAGAACTGTCAACTACCAACAAATGGTCCTGGAACTACTGGATAACCATATACAAAAAAAACCCAAAAACTTTGATTCACAACTCATACCACATACAAATATTAAAAATAAAATGGATCACAGACCTAAATACAAAACCTAAAACTACCAAAATTCTAGAACACACAGGAAAAAATATTTGCGACATTAGGTTAGGCAAAGATTTCTTAGCTACAAAAACATAATCCATAAAAGAAAAAACTGATAAACTGGACTTCATCAAAGTTAAAGATTTCTACTCTTCAAAAGATACTGTTAAAAGAATGAAAATAAATGCCACAAACTAGGAGAAAATATTTGCAAATTATATATCTTATAAAGGACTTATACCCAGAATAAACAAGTCAAAAATCAAAGCTCACTAATAATTTTTAAAAATCCAATTTGAAAAATAGGCAAAAGATTTGAATAATCACCTTTACCAAAGAAAATATACGAATGGCAAACAAGAACATGCAAAGGAAATTCTCCAGGGTGATGAATATGTTTATCATCTTGATTGTAATGATGGTTTCACTAATCATGAGGGAAATGCAAATGAAAACCACAATGATACTATTAAAATGTCTAAGATTAAAAAGACTGGCCATGCGAAGTATTGCTGAGGATGTGGACCTAGAACAGTCACACACCCGTGGTGGGTATAAATAACAGCATAACTTTTTTTAAAAAGGTTTGGCAGTTTCTTAAAAAGTTAAACACACACCTATCATATAGTTTAGTCATTCCACTCTTAGGTATTTACTCAAGAGAAATCAAAGTATATGTCATACAAAGTGTTGATACAAAGGTTCAGAGTGGCTTTATTTTAATTGACAAAAACTGGAAATGATTCAAATATCCATCAGTAAGTGAATGGGTACACAAACTGTGATATATCCATATACTGTAATACTACTTAGGAATAAAAAGGACTGAACTATTGATGCAGTCAACAACATGGATGATTTGCAAGATGATTACACTGAGTGAAAGAAGCCAGTCCAAAAAAAAAAAAAAAAAGAGTATGTACTGGGTGATCAAATTTATACAAAATTTAGAGGATACCTGGGTATATGAGAGCAGGAGGGAGACAGAGAAGGCCAAGAGGGAGAAATTATTTAAAAAGTGATAGGAGGGAACCGTTTGGGGTATTAGATGTGTTCATTTTCTTGATTGTGACGGCACTGATCTATCTAACAGGGCAAAGAGATCATGTCTGGAATTCTCTGGGCACTTCTTAGTACTTCCGTGTCCAATGGTAAAAATTAATGAAAAACTACAAGCAACTAAAAAAGAGCAGGATTCAGACTCATCACAAATTAAAGTTTGGGTGGGTCACCTTGCCAAGTAAAGGACTGACCAGCTGAAGCCCTGGCTGAGGGAAGGCAAAGGAAACAGGAAATGGTTAATCGAAGAAGAAATTTTTAAATATCAACTATGGTCTCATGACCAGCTATAGACATTAAGACAGTATCAGTTACGCACATTTTCTTTCTTGCTTGTTCTGCACGTGCACACATACAAACACACACACACACACCTCCAAAGAGTAATTGGTAATTTGGGATTAATCACTTTAGCTTCTTGGTCTAGTGGAATGAGAAGCCCAACATATTCAGGTGACATTCCAATTCAATGGAACCATGTGGGTCCCCAGGTGGAAACCTTCCTTCCTTGGGAAGCAGCAATGACTTGTGTTTGTAAAAGAGTTTAGGACACAGACATGCAAAGAGGAAAAACTATGTGAAGACATAGGAGAAAGAGGGCTTTTTACAAGCTAAGGAAAAAGACCTCAGAAGAAACCAACCCAACTAACTCCTTGATCTTGGGCTCTAGCCTCTAGAACTATAAAATAAATTTATGTTGTTTAACTCACTCGATCTGTAGTACTTTGTTATGACAGCTCTAGCAAACTAATACAATGTACTTCTACCTATATCTCAGACCAGGCAAAGGGACAGCTTGAAATCCTGCCCCCTGAGAGGATTGCCCTTCATTAAATATCCCTGTAGGTCCAAACATTCTAATTACCACGTCTCTGCTACCCATTAGAGTAAATGTGGCCAACTTGTTTTTGGAAATTAAGTGCTATTATTTGGCCTACAGAGGAAGTCACCACAGAGCTATTCAAAGATACAGGTGCTTCCCTCCCTAGTTTACTTCTCCAAGCCTTATAAAGTGAGAGTCCTCTGGGCTGGCTCAGGTGATGTTGTTAGGAATCGTTGGCTATGTATGACATACATGATAAACCTACTCAACATTCCTATCTCCATAAGCCTTTGACTTCTACTATTCCAAAGAATTTCTGGCATCTCTTCCTCACTGAATCTAAATTTCAGTCAACCAAACTAGTAAACTGTTAAGAGTCTTCCAGCTACACAAGCTAATGCATTAAATTCAGAATCTTTAGTAAGTACACCATATCCATAAATGTGGTCCAACCCAATGTTCTATTCCACCCTCCTTGTTCCAACACCCTTAGATTTCATTCCTTCATGTATTCCCCAGATTTCTGCCAATATAAATTAGCAGAATTTTACAATTCTCTTGGCATATAAACTATTTCTTCTTGGATGAGACTGTACTTTGGAGCATAGTGAGCTATGTATGACCCAGTAATGAGTCTGAGTCTACAAAGAATAGTTGGGGTGAGTCTCGAGGAGAATGGGCATCCCCTTAGACGGTGATGCCCTGGGTAAGGTTATTACAGCACTTGCAAGCCAGGGAAGACTAATGTTCCCACAGGCAAGCTGTTTTCATTGGCAATGCCTCCATTCCAAGTTTCAGAGTCCAACATCTTCCAATGGATGCCCTGACTTTCATGATTTGGTGAGCCTGTGAATTTACCTTATAACTTTGTAATCGTTACAATTAAATTTTGTGCTTACTTTCCAGCAATATTGGTATTGTTTCTATAAGAAATAAGAGATTATTTAAGGCTACCATAGAAGTTCACAGGTTCCCTGACCATGCCTTAAACTAAGAGTTAAAAACCTGTGCCTCTGAATTTTCTTTCTGTAAATGTTCCAGTTCATTCAGAAGAATCTTACCCACACTAAGGTTCTTTTAGTCATTAATACAGCCATGATGGTCAACTGTGGTAACCACTTTGGCTCCCAAGGTACTTCTTTTGGAAGGTACTTCATCACAACCAATTATAGGCAATAATTTTATTAACTGTGATGCCACCACATGCCATGGATTATGAGTATTTCATATTCTATGGCACAGAGCTCAGAATTTCATTCAAGTCCAAGGACATGCCCCAAATCCCATCTTTGTAAACCAATCCCCAAATCCCATCTTTGTAAAATATGCCGATAATTATTCTACTTTATTTAGACTTTATTTAGTATATATCCAAATTATTTCCTAATCTGTAAAATGTGCTTGGTACGAGCAATTGTGCAAGGAAGGATGACCAATAATAAATTGCAAAAAATATTTTAAAATATGATAAACTCTCATATGAATCACTGAAAAAGTGTCTTTAGTATTTTGTAGTAAATCTACTATAGTGGTTGACAACACTTAGGTAATAAATCTAATGCTTATTTCAAACCAACAATTGTATGATGCCTCTCAAGGAATTTGTACATAGCTAAGAGACAGAATGACTCATTTCCAATTTTAGAAGTACTAAGGGCACATTATAGACACTGAACTAAATTCCCTAGCAAAGAGAGAAAGTTTTCATTTCAACTTTGTTTTTGCATGAATTCTTTTGAATGCCCTAAATTTATAGCTGTTTGGGGAAAAATAAAAGGACGTATAATCTTTTCCCTAGGTATCGCAATACAAGTTTTTATTTTTATTTTCCTCCTCCGTAATTCCGTGTAGGTAGGTGGGGAGATGAAAGGGAATTATCTAGAATTCAATTTTTATTAAACAATAAGTTTGCAAAGCATCAGTATAGCAAAAACTAGAACTACATCTCTTAAGCTCAAAGTGAGGTTGCAAGACAGATGAATGCTTTCTGAATTTAAACAATGCTCATAAGGAAGGCTGAACTCTTACCAATGTGTACAATTTGTGCAGGGTCCTATATATTGGGTAGTTCCAATTGGCTAAGCGTTATAAATGTTATAGTGTCAACAAAACGTTTCATAGAATATGACTTAGCCATTTAAATGAGTAATGATAAACTGAGTTGCACATTTTTCTTTGGTCTGACTCAATTCTCCCATAACTACAATATAGGCTGAGAATTACTGTTTTACACCTGTCTGTATTGACCTTAATCAAAAAGTTGTACTATTTCTTCAAAGACTTATTTGAGAAATTATCAGTTGAGAAGTCAAATGACAATTAGAATTATTATTTAGTAATAAGCTTCAGAGTGGACAAATTTTCTATCAATTTATCGTGTGAGATTGGAAAAACTCAAACAATGATGGCAATTAAAGTTGAAATTTGATACTCCTTAATTAAAATCAATCTACTCTTGTACTTTTTCCTTTTTGTTGCATTCACTGTTTATATAATTTTTCTTAGTGATTCTTCCATATACTCTAAAAAGTTAGGTAAGGGCTTCCCTAGTGGCACAGTGGTTGAGAGTCCGCCTGCCGATGCAGGGGACACGGGTTCGTGCCCTGGTCCGGGATCCCCCATGCCCCGGAGCGGCTGGGTCTGTGAGCCATGGCCGCTGAGCCTGCGCATCCAGAGCCTGTGCTCCGCAACGGGAGAGGCCACAACAGTGAGAGGCCTGCGTACCGCAAAAAAAAAAAAAAAAAAAAGTTAGGTAAAAATTCAATTAAAATGAGTATTTGTGAATTATAATCCTTTAATTCTTTCATATACTTAGAAGGGGCTTTTAAAGATTCCTGACAGAGAATTATTATTCAGCAGTTAAAACAACAATGTAGGGCTTCCCTGGTGGCGCAGTCGTTAAGAATCCACCTACAAATGCAGGGGACATGGGTTTGATCCCTGGTCCGAGAAGATCCCACATGCCGTGGAGCAAAGCCTGTGGGCCACAACTACTGAGGCTGTGCTCTAGAGCCCGCGAGCCACAACTACTGAGCCCATGTGCCACAACTGCTGAAGCCCACACACCTAGAGCCCGAGCTCCACAACAAGAGAAGCTCCTGCTCGCCACAACTAGAGAAGGCCCTCGCATAGCAACAAAGACCCAAAGCAGCCAAAACTAAATAAATAAAGTATAAATAAATTTATAAAATAAATAAATAACTGTACTTTTTAAAAAATGACAATGTATTTCACATTTAAATACTGTCACCCATTGAACAGGGTTAAATAACTAAAATAAAAAATAATTTATGATATTCTTAAAACATTTATACATCTGTATAGCACTCTTACAAAGAATATACAGTTCATTCTCATTCTTATGAAGAAGAGTGTGTTTCTGAAAACTGAAAGCAACTACTGTTTATGGATAACTCATCTTAAAATTGGAATCATACCAGGATACTCCAAAAGCCCCAAAATAAACTTTTTAACATATTAAAATACTAGATATAAAAGGTGTGTAACATGACTTACAACAAAAAATTAACTTACATTTCAGTTATAATAATAGTAAAAATTCAAGACTTGGCAAACCTCTGTAAAAGTTTTTAAACTTAGATGTGAATGTTTCTACTTGTAGTATGAGTCAGTAAAACCCCTGTCCTGAGGGTCTAATTGAGTCTATCATCACTGGCCCACGAAGAACCAGACTGACCACAAGATCCTGTGCTTGATTTGCCTTGGTTCATGATTACTATCACGGGAGTAAAAATGGGGCTGGCCATAGAAATAGAATTTCAATTTATGAGATGATTTCAAAGATAAAAGGATCAATTGTTTCCCAATCTTTCCCCTACTGATTATCTGAAATTCCACAATTAAAAACCTACTTAATAGGTTATTGTGAGAATTAAATGAGTCAACATTTATAAAACACACAGAACAGTGAGTGAGTGCTTGTTAAATCAAACAATTTTCATTCCTTTGACCTACACTGTGTTTTAAGAAATACGGCATTTGGGCTTCCCTGGTGGCGCAGTGGTTGAGAGTCCGCCTGCCGATGCAGGGGACGTGAGTTCGTGCCCCGGTCCGGGAAGATCCCACATGCCGCGGAGCGGCTGGGCCCGTGAGCCATGGCCGCTGAGCCTGCGCGTCCGGAGCCTGTGCTCCGCAACGGGAGAGGCCACAGCAGTGGGAGGCCCGCGTACCGCAAAAAAAAAAAAAAAGAAATACGGCATTAAACCATATGAGCCACTTTCACCTCAGGAGTTAGTTTCTTTCAATCCCATCCCTAGAGCAAAAATTACCAGGGTAAAATCAGAAAAGACAAGAAAGAACTGGGTATCTTCAAGGAGGAATAAGGGCGTGGGAAGAGAAAACAACTATGAAGGTAAAAGATCATCTTCAGAACAAAGACGATCTGTTGCTAAAATACAAGCTACAAACATCGCTTACTTAATAACTTTGCCCAGTGTCAGCTTGCCTTCCATGCAGTTAGGAGAGCATGCAGAACCACAAATCCAAGAGTGTGTTTAAATTCAAAGGCTTAAAGAAAAAACAAAATGTTAGTATATATTTGATTACATTTGAGTGCCCAGTGTGGGTTATGTTAAATATCAACTTTCTTTTGATCATCAAAGACCCTTCTCCTCACATACTTAGACATAAGGCAGAGCAAATTGTCACTTACTTAAGATTACGGTTAATATGTTTGTACAGTCATAATATCATATATGGTAAACATAGTTCCAATGCACATGAAATTTCTTTCCATGAAATTAAATATAATATTTCACACATACATAGGCAACAAAAGCAAAAATAAACAAATGGGACCACATGAAACTAAGAAGCTTCTCTACACAAGCAACAAAATGAAAGGCAACCTACAGTAAGGGAGAAAATATTTGCAAACCATATGTCTGATAAGCAGTTAATACCCAAACTATATAAAAGAACTCATATAACTCAGTAGCAAAAAAACTAATAACCCAATTAAAAAACTGGCAAAGGACTTGAACAGACTTTTTTCCAAAGAAGACATACAAATGGACAACAGGTACAGTCAGCCCTCTGTATCCACAGGTTCCACATGCGAATTGTAACTCAATCTGAAGTTGGCCGAATCTGAGGATGGAGAACCTACGGATACAGAGGTCTGACTGTACCACACCATTTGACATAAGGGACTTGAGCATCCTTGGATTTTGGTATCCGTGGGGCGTACTGGCACCAGTTCCCCAAGGATACCAAGAAACGGCTGTACCTAAAAAGGTGCTCCATATCACTAATCATCAGGGAAATGCAAATCAAAAACCACAAGGAGATATCACCTGCAACTTGTTAGGATGGCTATTATCAAAAAGACAAGAAATAACAAGTGTTGGCAAGGATATGGAGAAAAGAGAACCCTCGTGCACGGTTGGTGGGAATGTAAATTGGTGCAGCCACTATGGAAAACAGTACAGAGGTTCCTCAAAAAATCAAAACTAGAACTACCATATGGTCCAGCGATTCTACTTCATGTTATATATCCAAAGTAAACGAAAACACTAACTCAAAAACATATATGCATGCACTCCCCATGTTTATTGCAGTATTATTCACAATAGCCACGGTATGGAAACAACCTAAGAAAATGTGGTGTATATATTTTTTCCCCCCCAATGGAATATTACTCATCATAAAAAGGAAGAAAATCCTGCCAATTATAATAACATGGATGAAACTTGAGGCCATTATGCTAGGTAAAATAAGGCAGCCACAAAGACAAAGACTGTATGATCTCACTTATATACGTGGAATCCGAAAAAGCCACACTCATTGAACGAGAGAGTAGAACAGTGGTTGCCAGGGGATGGGGGTGAGGGAATGGGGACATGTTGGTCAAAGGATATAAACTTTCAGTTATAAAATTAATAAGTTCTAGGGAATCTAATATACAGCGTATTTATTACAGTTAATAATACTGTATTGTACCTTTTTCCCAGTCGCAACCTTCAGAACCAACCAGTCAGTTACCCTGGGCCTCCGGCACAAGCCGACACCATTTTTGGAGCTTAACTCCTTACTGCTGATCAACCCTGAGCTCCCAGATTCGTCAGAATTATTCCACCCAGGTAGAGGCCGCCATCCAACATGCTTCGAGGGGTCCCCTACACCTACCTCTCTCTCTGGGCTTCCATTTCGACCGCGACGACGACGTGGCCGTGGAGGGCACGGAGCCATTTCTTGCACAAATCGGCGGAGGGGACTTGCGAAAGCGCCCAGCGTCTTTTGAAAATGCAACACCAGTGCGGCAGCCACGCCCTCTTCCAGGACGCGCGGAAGCCATCTCAAGATGAGTGCGGTAAAACCCGGGACGCTAGGGAAGCCGCCATTCTCAACGAGAGGACCCTGGACCAGGCCCTTTTGAATCTACGTGCCCTGGCTTTGTGCCTGCCAGAGCCAGAGACTTCCCGGAGAGCCGCTTACTAGGTGAGCAGGGGAAACTCAAGAAGATGGCGACCACCTGACCAACTTCCGCAGGCTGCGTGGTCCCCAGGCGGGGCTGGGCGAGTATCTCTTCCGGAGGCTCACCCTCGAGCACGACTAGGGACCTCTGGAGCCTGTGGCCTTTGAAAAGCCACTCTGGTGTCAGAGTTTCTGCCTGAAGCCCCTCTCTGCAGCCACTAGGCAGCTTTTTAACCACCCGAGAGTGCTCTCCCAAGCCTTGGGCCAAATGGAAACGATAAAACTTTTTGCAAGAAAAAAAAAAAAACACTATACTGTATGCTTGAAGTTAAGAGAATATGCCTTCAGAGTTCTCACCACACACACAAAAAAGGGGTAACTACGTGAGGTTATAGATATGTTAAATAACTTGATTGTGGTAATTTTTTCACAGGTATATGTATATTAAATTATCACATTGTATATCTTAAATATATGTAATTTTTATTTGACAATTCTATCTCAGTAAATCTGGAAAAAACCTCGACATAAAAATGGGTGTTTTTTGTTAAGAAATTCAAATACTGAAATAATTATGAATGTAGATTTAATTTCTAAATATGTAAAATGTGAAGCAAGAGTGTGTTTATAAATTATATCTACATGATACCATAGCAACTGAATGCAATATGAAATATTCAGTTCATTTTGTAGATATTATGTTTTTTCCCCATTGAATGGTCTCTGGTTTTTTTCTCTTAAATGACCTGATATTTTGACAATTTATAAATTCAAAGTGCTGAGATTTTGCTGACTTGAGCCTTAACTACTGAGATACACAAATAAATCATAATATTCTATACCGAGTTTTTGTTTAAATATAAGAATATCCTGACCTGATTCTATGATATCTATACATTTCTCCTTTGTCCCGCCTTTTCTTTACTTGTTTTCAGTAATCCCCTCAAGCCTCAGTTTCTGGCTCTGAAAAATGAGGCTAACATAAACTACAAAGTTTTCAGGAGGATTAAATGAGAGCATGTATGTAAAGCACCTAGCACAGTGTCTAATACAATAAGGTTTCTTTTCTTCTCACCTCACTTTTCCTTGTCAATTCTAGAACAGTCAGAGTAATAGTGATGGATGAGAAAGTAATGTTTGCTCACATCCTTGGTTTGTTCCCCAATTTAGGCACTGGTTAACAATATACTTGATGTCCAAAGTTTTCTTTATAATATGCTATTGAGAAAATCAAAGTCATTTATTTATTCACTTACCTAACTGCATAATGCTCCATCTTCATTCTACCAGGGGACACTTTGGGGTAGCACTGCTGTAACCTTTCCTTTGGCAGCCACTGTTGTTCCAGGATGGGCTATCTGAACTGAAAGTCTAGCTTTGGAACTAGAGAGAAGAATGTGACAGCTTCACAGAATGTTGGATTTAACTTAAACCCTGACAGAAGGATAAATGGTAAGAATTAAGGGGATTTCGGCAGAATAGACACGTGAATTACTAATTTGTTTACTAAGGGAGGGTCGGATTGGATATTAGGCCACTGCTGTTGCTATTCTTGTTATGTT
Source organism: Lipotes vexillifer (assembly GCF_000442215.2). Classification (NCBI taxonomy): domain Eukaryota; kingdom Metazoa; phylum Chordata; class Mammalia; order Artiodactyla; family Lipotidae; genus Lipotes; species Lipotes vexillifer. Next base: position 252,864 of record NW_006795034.1, read on the forward strand.
GCAGGACAGAGGTTAGGAACCGAAAAGCATTCTTCTTCTGATTCCGTGAGGACACTCTGTCCTGAATTTTTTTGACTGATTCATAAGTGTTCGGAAGTTGAAGAGAAGGTTACTGATGAGGGTCCAGGCCAAAGCGTAGAGATTAGCTAATTTGATGTGAGTGGAGAACCACTAATTATCTTGGCTTTTTGAAAGTTGGTCAAGTATATGGGATTGTGAGGAAAACAGTTTACAAACTAAACCTGATTGTGAAACCCCTGTGGTCATAACAATGTTCATGAAATCCCTGAAGGCATAAATAAATACCTTTCAGAGGGACACTGCCCATAACTTTCCTTTAAGTCTCTGAATTGTGAATTTCAAACAGAATAAACAATATGGTTTCACTGAAGCCTAGCGTTCATCAAAGATAACCACAACAGTTCTGAGATATTTAATCATTTATGTTTAAATCCAATCTTGACATTGTAGTTTAGAGAAAGTTGTAAAAAGGCCGAAAGATGTTCCCAAGTCCAATATAATTATAATTTGAGGAACTTTCACACAAAGTAATTTCAGTTTAAATTTTAGAACAGTTTCCAAACCTCAAGAAACTGCTAGTTACCCCTGGGGAGTAAAACTCAAATGACTGGGAGCCTGCTTTTTACCATATAGCTCTGTGCAACTTTTAATTTTTTAAAAGCATGTGCATGTGTGCCTGTGTTTTTTTAATTGATTAATTAAAATTGTTAAACAATGTATCAAGTCTGAACATGAATTTCCAAAACTACGTTAAGCACACATGATTAGAAAATGCCAATATTCCTCAAAACTATGATGTAGGCAAATAAGAAATGTCTTGAAAAGAAAAATTTTACTTGATAACTTCAACAAGTTAAAAATTTTATAATACATTGAAATAGAACCATCATTAGCTGTGGAAAAAATTATCCTTAATCTCTATAAATAAATATAAATTGTAGTTACTGATAAGGAACTGATTAGCCGTGAATTGGCTCAAGCCCTCACTCTCCTGTTACCATTCTAACAGTTCGCCTAAATTTCTTAGCCTCAGTTCCAATCCCTACTTTTGAATAACTCCATTACCCAGTCAATACCTATGATACACTTGCCTGATGTTACTGATAGTATTGTTTTATTAAACATTTTATCATGATGCAGCTCAAAAGTCTCCACTAAAATATTATGTTGATTTTCTAAAGTGCCTTTAAAAGTGAACTCCGAAGTTCATAGGAAAAATAAGAAACGAAGAAAAAAACTATTCCTTTAGCTTTTTCTTAACTTGGAGGCATAATTATGGAGGTAAAGCACGCCAAGAGTCACATTCATGTACAGTGTTTTTTTCTCTACCCTTCTGTCTTTTATGGACCTGAATGAAGAATCAAAAGAGATTAGGTCAAGGTTTTTATTGCTATTAAACCCAAATAGGTTCATTAATCTTATGTAAACAGACAGACAAGTATATGTACCTCTTTATAGACTTAAATAGTGTAACTATTATGCTTTTATATTTTAAGGTGTCATTTTAAACATTGCTTCCTCAAGTAAGCCTTGCCTGACCACCCAGTCTAAAGTAAGCCCCATTACTTGGCATTATTTATCATAGCACTTATAGCTATATGATATTTTCTTTTATTTATTGACTATCTTGCCCCTTTAAAATGTAGATACCATAATCAAAACTAAAATCAATAGGACCAAGAACAGTGCTAAGAATGTAAGCTCTCAATAAATATTTACTGGATGAAAGAATAAGCTTACATTTTTCTAAAAGACATTTCTATGAACTTGAACATATATTGGATGATGTGGTAATCAATTTGAATTAAATGTTTAAGAAGCATTATTTAAATTCCAATTATTTCTAGAATTATATGAACAATCTCCAACCAGTCTCTCCTCCCTTTCTTATTCCAATGTAACATATTCTTTTTTACTAGTTTTACTGAGATATAATTGACATACGGCACTGCATAAGTTTAGGTGTACAGCATAATGACTTGACTTACATACATCATGAAATGATTATCACAGTAAGTTTAGTCAACATCCATCATCTCATATAGGTATAAAATTAAAGAAATAGAAAAAGAATTTTTCCTTGTGATGAGAACTCTTAGGATTTACTCTCTTAACTTTCATATATAACATACAGCAGTGTTCATTATATTTATCATGTTGTACATTACATCACTTATTTACTTACTTATTTATCCTATAACTGGGAGTTTGTAACTTTTGCCTGCCTCCATCCAATTCCCCCACCTCTGGTAAACACAAATCTGATGTCTTTTTTTAATGAGTTTGTTTGTTTGTTTGTTTTTGAAGTATAATTAACCTACAACACTATGTTAGTTCCTGTTATACAACACAGTGATTCAATATTTCTGTACGTTTCAAAGTGATCACCATGATAAGTCTAGTTACAATAACAGTGTAAGATTCTTAAATGTAGCAAACTACAGACATTTTGGGGAGGACTCTATTTATTTCAATAGTTGAACATATACTAAACAGCTAAAATTTAAGTGGCCTTCAAAAGGGAATTACTGAGGGACTTTGTTTCCAAATGTACTCTAAGCCATGGGTGACCCCTACTTATTCCTTCCACCAACATCAGAATCGCTGCCTTAGCTTGCTATTCTTCACTCTCTGTACTGTTTCCTTGGCAAACTCCACATATTTTATTACTTTAATTCAATCTCAAATCTACTGATGCTCTCACAAATAGAATCACACTCATGTCTGCCTTTACAGCTATCTAGCCCTGCAAACTCAACACTTGTGAAATGACTCAGTCATTTTTCCTCCCCATACTGCTTTCTTCTTCTAGCCACTAAGGGCACTCAATTCACTAAGACTTAAACCTTTTGAGTCAAAAAATCTATATGTTGTTTGTTTTTAAATGTCTCTAAACATGTCTTCCCTTCTCCATTCCCAATTTCAGTTTCCATCACTGTCTCAGATTATTGCCACAGTTTCCAACTGGCTTTCCTATGTCCATATTATGCCCACTTTGACCCACTTGAATACTGATGATAGTGAACCATTCTTTAAGTATTACTTTCCTTACTTTGTTTATCTGGTCCATTTTGCCTCGTGAACACCCCTCTCCACTTTCACTACAACCACCTTAGGCCAAAACCATCTTTATCTCTTAATTCAACTATTACCTCAGCTTCATAAGTGATTCCCTCACTCTTGCCTTCCTCCAATCCGTACTACTGTCAGAATTACTTTTTTTAAATGTAAATCAAAACATGCCACTCCATTGCTTAAAATCATTCAGTGGCTTTTCACCATACTTAGGTCAAAGACCAAAACCCTAGAAAATCTTTTGCACCATCTGGTCTGCCTCCCTCTCAAACTGCATTTTAGACCATCTCGTCTTATTTTCTGTATATTTCTGAAGTCTAGTCACACTGATCTTGAAGTGCCTCAAACATGGCAGGTTTTCTCCTGCCTGTGTGTATTGACATGTGTTGTCTCTTCTGACTCTATAAAGTTCTGCCTACCCACCCGCTCCTGTTTATTCAATCATCTCACTCCTCCTTTGGTTCAACTCAAACACTACTTCTTAAGGCAAAAGCTCCCTAACACTGCCTTCTATCCCAGACTAGTTCTACTCATGATAGATACCATGTACTTCCCCTTTGTAGAACTAATCAAAGCCATAATTAAAGAGTCAGTTCTGTAATTAGTTATTTAAACTCTAGCTTCCCTGCTAGAATACGATTTCCTGAGGTTGGGCAATAATTAGATTTGGTTCACCATTGTTCTCCCAGTGCTTGGCACAGTACTTTGCACACAGTAGATGCTCAATAAATATTTGTTGAATATAACAAAGAAGAAACTCGCAGTAACATGATTTCCATCATCATGTCTATCTCTAATGTTTCAAGAACATAAATAATCTGGCCTTATCCTACCTATCCACAAATATTAATCACTATTACCAAATATGAAGCTCTTCTCACTCTCAAAAACATGCTCTGTTCATTCATGCGTCCAGGTCATCATCAATCATTTTGTTTTTCTGGCCCAGAATGCTCTCCCCACTATCTGTCTTAATTCTACAACTCTTTCAAAGTGCAAATTCAAAGCTACAAATACTACTCTCTCTACTAATCCTTCCTTAGCTATTCATACTGATTTATCTTTACTGTATAGTCCTATAATATTATTAATAGGTATTCCACAATTCAGTGTTATCTTACATTATTCACTATTTTTTAATATTTATTAATCTAGTCTCCTCAACCAAATCTTATGTTTCTTAAAGTTAGCATCATTTCTTATACTTTTTCTAAGCCCTCTTCCAAAGCTTTCCATTTCTACATTTCCCAAGCCTACCCTCCCAAAAACTATAAGAAGCCCCTTGCACTGTGTACTCTTATAAGCTACTTAGTAAGTACTTTCTGGTTAATAGATTTTTCTGTTGGTCCAGAAGTTCTTGATTGATTTCCTCATGTTTAGCTCTATCTTTAACGTAGTAAACAATATGGCCACTTACATAGTGGAGACATCTTTCCTAATTAAAAGCCAAAAGCATGAAAATGGAGCCCAGGTAAAATATGTAATCTGAATTCTCTGCTTTGCTTTATGATAACATCTGTTGACAATATCAGTTCAGATCTGATTTTACCAGATTCCCAGAGTCAGTCATGATGTTCAAGGCAGATGACTTGAAAAGCCTATTATATCTCCCAGGGTATCATTTAGTGCCTTTTTGCACCAACACAGAATCCACTGTAGCTTCCAAAACTGTGTTCATAGACCAAAATAGTACCTTAATAATCTCCAAGAGTTAATGGGGTTAATCAAATACTTCACCCAACTCCCAAATCAAGAACATTCTTTCTCAATGATACATAAATAGAAAAGGGCTGCATTTCTTTGATGACTCACTTTTCTAACTACCTGGTCTTGTGAATATATTTTCTTGTTGTTTATGCACTTGACAATCTACGATGGTTATTTTCTAAGAACTTTAGAGCCTTATTGGTAGGAACATAATAAGAGCCCAATAAATATCTCATTGATTTGAGCTTCCCATCTTATGTTTGTTATTTTGAATCCATGTTGTGTGAACATGTAAAAAGACAAATTTTCAGTGTTTATACCAAATCATAAATTTCAATGTCTGCTCAAAAATATAATCAGTGATTTAGATTCTCCATGTAACTCTTGAATTGCATGCTAGATACTTAGAGGGGCACAGTTTAGTAAAATAAACCTATCAGTATTCATAATTTCCTAGTATTCATAATTTCCTAGTATTCAAAGGAAACTAATGGAGCTTTCAAAAATGGTCCTAACTTAGTCAAGAAGGTTAGGCACCAGGGAGACTGACATACATTTATTTCTTCTATCATTAGTTAAAACTGTAAGCATTTCAGACCATTTACAAGCAATGCTTCTATGAAATAGATATTTTAATCAAAGTTAAATAAAAATATTTAAATTACTTACAAAATATTTTTTGTTTCTATGTTCTAGGATTCAATTCCCATGTGTCCAGTTAACTTGGCCCTATTCCATGAACCACTGACTATTCCCTATATCAAGGATAGGATCTCAAATATATACACAATTCTCTTACAAATGGACTTTAAAATCTAGCTTAGAAGTTGCTTGCCATCATCACTCATCCCCAAACAAAACAATGGTCTTACTCTGTCTAAGAAGGGTAATCTCTTAACACAGCTGGGCAGCTTAAAAATGGCTCCAGTGTTGGGAGAACCAGTCTGTCTATATGAATCAATCTTTTAGATCCATAGGGCACCAGCTATCTCAGAAAGATCAATCTCATATTTAAATTTACTCATTTTTTTTATCAACCAGTAATCATTGAGCATCTATCTACTATGTGTCCAACACTGTTCTATGTGCAGTATATTCATCAGTACAAGATAGGTAAGTTCCCTACTCTACAAACCTTATATTCTGAGTTTCTATGCAGGGGGGAAAAAGAGGTGGGCATAACAAACAAAGAATAATACCAATTACAAGGAGGATAAAATAAGAAACCGAAGTAAAATATTTTCAAATTAAATAATGTATACAAAATGCACATTAGGAGCATACTTCTCTTACACAGTGGACTATACACATATACTGCATTACTTAACTAGATAGATAAGCTGTACAGATATAGATGCATATCTATGTATTTAATCTGCATAGTCTTTCTAAGACTAAACATCCCATGGTATTCACTGGCCCATAGTGAACAAAGGAAATAGTATCACATTTTCAAAATAATAGATTACTCATAAAAGTAAAATTTTATATGCTTAATAAATAGACATTTTTATTATAGATGTTTTATAAGCCAATTACTAAATGTAATTAACAAACAGAATCAGTAAAATGTTCTAAACGAATTTTTAAAATAGTCATCAATTTCACTTGACAATATATATACATACACTATGTACTCATCTGCCCTGAATTTTAACTATGCAAATTGCAACTAAATTCCCTATATAAGTAAATACATATAAAGCGAATAGTCCAATGACTATAATTACTTATATTCATTATTATTACTTATAATAACAAATTTTACATGTGGCCTATTACTATTTTCAATATGGTTTATACCCCTTCTAAAATGTATTTAGAATCACCTGGTTATTTTCGTCAATTGTCTCTCACACAAATGTGGTAGATAATATAAACTTCCAAAAGATAATTTATTACTGTTATATTAAATATCAATTCACATTCCAAAAAAGAATGTTATATTTCAAAATGCACGAGTTAAGCTCACTTTTATTGTTAATGCATCCATACACATTGGTATACATGACTTCATAAATATGCCACTGTATTCAAAAAATACACCTTCTTAAAGACATTTGAATTGGCAGAAATGCTTTTTAAGAAGCATACAATTAATCTGTGATCATGACAGGTATATGCAGACTAGAGAATTAATGAAAAGCAAAGCATCTTAAACTAACAGGGTTTTAATGTTATCAGTTTGATTTTTCAAGAAATACATGTCATTTATTTTCAAAATGGAATGATAGCAATACTTTCTAGAGTCTATCAATTGTATTTAAAATAAGATACTCATAACTTTCAAATACTGCTTTTACTAGTCGTCACTTGTCATTAAATGTAACTGTATATTTAAGAGCTTTCTAATAATAGCTTTTAATTAAACCAAGGACTGTTAGAGGGTTTCCAGTTGCCCTTTGAAGTTCTTAATTATTACTTGTATCCAGCCTTTTATGGTACACTTAAGGTTAAATTAAAAAATTTAAATATACCTTGAAAAGAAATATGAAGACTTTTGCCTATTTTAATTAAATCTCTGAATTTCAGGATTTGAAAATAATAACATATGTTTTGATTTTTTTTCATGGCCGAATGGTAAAATGTTCGCTATATTAAACAACAACAAAAAAATGGTAGCTTTTTATGGGACTAATCGCTAAGCAGATGCATGTAAATGAGCTATTTTCTATGCATGGCTTCCAAAAGTGCTAATTAAATAGTTGGTATTCAAGACTATGCTCGCTCATTGTTTAGTGACACACAAATCCAGCGATGTGTGCCAGCAGACATTTTAAGTTGAATGTTTTCTCCTCTACGGCCTTTGTCATGAAATGGTGGCACCATGATGAGAACACTAGTGTAAGCAAAACATTGAAATATGCTTTAATAATGTTTTAACCATGTAGTGACACTAGTCTAGTTTTCTAATGAATTTTTAATTTCTTTTTTCTTATAAGGGTGGTATGAGTTATCGCTGATGCATATTAAATCATATACATGAGTCATTTTCTCTAAATTTGCATAAAATGGCTAAATGCTAATGTACCAAATGGAGCTTACTATATGTGGTACAGCAAATATTCCCTTGAAGATTTTCTGCAATCAATCTCCTGTATTTCATTAGCAACCAGATAAGGTGTGGTCTGCAGAATAAAAAAGAAAAGTGTGTAGCTCATGAACTTATGAGGTTTCAGACGATTCCTACATGGTGATTAGAGTGGATTCTGCAATTAGAATTTATGTAGGTAAAACACACACGCACGCTTCTTTTAAAGGCACAGTGCAACAAGAGTTCTGAATACAGCCTTGCAGTGCTAAACAATGAAAAGGCACCATTCGGTTATTGTGATTTTCTATAGCTATAATTAAATGAAGGATAGCCATACATTAATTCTAGTATCACTTGACTGTGTAACCCTTAGTCAAATTTTATAACTCAAGATTACAATTTCCCTACTATGTTTATAAAATAACTTTAAAAAATACCCATGGGTAAAATGTTTTTGTTTGCTAACTTTTCCCTTTTTCCTTGTCCAGGAATGGTGAGGAATTTTCTACACTAATGTTTAACATATAAACATGATTTCTTCTGTCAATAAAATACCCCTACTGAACTGGCATTAAGATCACATGCCACAAAAACTGCATCAGGGTGATAGTATTATCGGGCAAACCACAGATATTTCCTTGAAGGATAAACTCGCTGCTAACTCACTCTACTCATCAACCTTTTTCTCATCTCTCCATATTTTCACCATCTGGGATATTTTTTAACCCGGTACAGAAAGAATTGGGGACGGGGATGGCTATTTAAAAATAAATGTATGCTTTACCCTACAGTTATTTTGAATTAGTCTTGATAAATAATTAAGGAATGCATAATATATTATATAGATGCCATGGTCTTAAGAATTTGAGTGGTATTTCAAGTACAATTATAGTCATTTATTTATCAGTAGAAAATTTACATAATCACACTTCAAAATCCAGTGGACTGGAGAGATATCAGAAAGACACCCATGAATGTGGTAATGACTGAGCATTAGATTAAGTTAATAATGTATTGATGCACATGATATTCTATCTACCACTGCAGTATTTGATCACTTAAAATGATAAAAACATAAATATTTTTCTCTTTTCAAACTGCACTTTACACAGAAGGGCTCCTTATGGTATAAAATGCAATTTGAAAAATCAAAATTAGACAATCTCTAATAGAATGGAGCTAGTTAAATTTAACTTAAATACAGCCAGATTTCTATTTCTATTGGCTAAGAAAATAATTTTGCCTTAATAATAATTATTGGTTAACCAAAAACATTGTTCACATCATACATTTTGAACTGACAATATCGACCTTAAGGCTGAAGTCCAGAAAAATGACAGAAATTCAAGTTTCCTCCTTTGTCAGTGAGCACAGCGTGCAAATGGAGGGATTACCTATTGGAAAGGTAGCTTTCTGTTAGCTCAATCATGCTATGGATTCTTCCTTAGCAGCTAGTCCATCTGAGACAAATTTGGCAGAAATATATGCAGTATTTGTACAGTGTCGTTAGAATCACTGGAGTCCCATGTCTATTTGCAAACTCAAATTTTAGACTATAATTGAGCATGAGTCTATACTGTGGAAATCTAAGCTACTCAACAATTTCTAACCTTATTTGGGGAGAGCTAAACTTTTTATTTTTTAAATATAAAAATATTAACAAATCTAAGTATCCACAAATTGTCATAAGAGTTACTTTATATGACAAGGCAAATATAAATTTATCGATTAATTCCTACTTCCTTGCTGTCTAGGCATTTTCACCACCATAAACACTCAAGAGGCATACACTACAAACTCTAAAGATGAAGACCTATCAAATTATTTTTCTTCCTTTCTTTTCAAACCCACTTGCCATGAATGAGTCATGGTGATAACTTCATATTTAAATCTCCTAAACAGTTTTCAAGCTATTCCACAGACTGTTCAACATCCTTAACTTTAAACTCCCGTCAGCCAATGCTAATTTAACTTTGTATATAGATTATTTATTTCAAGGATAATTCAATACATTAAAATAATATATATTGAGCAGCTACTATGTACAAACTATGTGCTTTCTAAAAATAAGGCTTAAAATCCATGATTTGAGTTCCTCTCAAAGACTATTAAATTCATGCAACAGTTTCAGATACCTTCATAATTCTCACTGAATTAAAAATAAGAACTAAGTACACTTCTGTTATTACTATACAAGAGACCTGGCCCTGACAGGAAGTAAGTCCATGGATTCTGAATTTCAATGATATTAAATCTATTATTGTCTTCACGAAGGCATTGGCTGCAAAGAAATTATAGGAAGTTTTTTTCATTACAGCAGGTTTGATAAATACATAAATTAATTATATTTGAGATATTTATTCAGTGAAAATATTTCTTAATCATAACTTGATAGAAATTCTTCCATTCCAGTAAATCTCACTCATATCTATATCTGTGTGTGTGTATTGGGGGGAGGGGTTATATATGTACATAGATTTTCTTTTTTTCTCTGAAAGACAAAGATTTAAGACACATCCTGTGCAGTATTCTGCAAGTCATTTTTCACGGACGGATTGAGAAGTGTTTATTTATTAATATTTTTTACACACATCTCTTTTCCCAAGTGGTTTATTTACAGGTTTTCACCAATTATTAAAGTGATTAGTATCTATAGTTATTTCCAAATCTCCCACTAGCAATTAAGACATAAACATTTTAACCTTGTCAAGTTTGAATTTTAAACTAAACAAAAACAAAAACCTCCAAGAGCCAGGATGCAGTTAAAATTCTTCTGTAGCTTGTTTTCCCAGGGCCTGTTACTATTAAAGAAACCCAGAGAACACAAGAAATCCGTCAGACAGCTACTTAGTGACAGAACCAAATGAATATTGTTATGTGAGTGTTTTAGTAACGCAGCATTTTGGAAGCATTTTCCCAAGATGATTTCTAATTGGCCCTGTCATAAAGTAGTCGCAAACTGCCTTACAACAATAATCAGTTTGAAACGAGTAGTGCAAGCCTATGACAGAAAGTTGTTAATAATATGCTTCGAAATTTACCTGTGAAATACTGAGCTTCACTACTTTTGAAAAAGAACTGAAAGTAAACGGCCTTTGTAATGCAAATCGATCGGCAGCAAAAAGCGACCACCTTAGGAATCCCTCACCCTCACCTGAGCTTGCAACAGACCTTGGTGCACCCACTGGTTAATGGAATCAAACCTGTTTCAACATACAGGCAAGTGCCCTTCAGTGTCACTAAAGCACAGCCCGTGGGCGGTGGCGAGTCCGTATACACCAGGAAGCCTGGGCCCTAGTCCCGGTGCTTGCGCCCACCCAGCAGCAGGACCGCCCTCAGCCTCCCAGGACGAGGGACCGTCACCTGAAGGGAGGGCCAGGACGGTTCCTGCTGTTTCCACCCTTCTTGCGCTCCTCCAACACCCCTCCTCTTTCCCAGCCCCACCCGAGGGCCGCAGAGCCAGACCTGCGCGGGGCGAGGTGGATTTAGTCCCGTTAGAGTTAAGATGGTATCATTAGCTGCGCACAGCGTGACTTCCCACTAATCCTCTCTGCAACTTACAACAAGTTTAAATGTCCATGCATGATGTTATTAACTGGCTTTAGTAAGTGCTTAAGACCCAGATCTCTTTTTAAAGTAGTCACTGAACAAGTTCTACTGTATCCACCCAACAAGGAGATTAATATTTCCAGCAAATCTGATAGGGGGAAGATGCTCTCAGGGTCCCTAATGGACAATGGGGGTAGAGGTGCAAGTTGATCTCGGGAAAGGCCCAGAGCGGTTTACGCTCACCGAACCCCCTCTCCAGATTCACAAAACTTCTCCCCCCAAGATCTTCCCCGTGGGGTGTGGGTGAGGGTGTCTTTCTGTCAGCAGCTTTTCACTAGGCTAAAACTTGGGGGAGGGGGGAAACACAATATCTTTATCACTGATATTGATCACACCCAGGAAAGATGCCTGGGCAGAACTAGAGAAACAGTTTCAGCAAAAAAAGCTCCTTAACCACAAGTTGACTGAAGAAGGATCCCTGGGAAGGCGGAGGCCTGCCTACAACCGACCCCCTGGCGTGACTAAACCCCGACGCCACCCCCATCCACAAGTCCAACTCCCGGGATTCCTAAGCAACCGAAGTCCAGAGCTGGCGCAGAGACAGGGCCGAGGTCGCTGGTGAGGGGCCGAAGGGCGGACAAATCAAAAAACACAGAACGGCCCTCGTAGACGCAACTCAGCAAGCCAGGCATTGGAACGCTGGCGGCCCCACTCTGGCAGTGGGGCGGGCGGCCGGCGGTCTCCAAGCCTTGGAGGGCGGGCACTGGAATTTGAGCTCGTGCGAACTTTGGAAGCCTCCTAGCCAGCCACCCCGGCCGCAGCGCGCCCCCAGCCGCCCCGCCGCGCTCCAGCCCTGAGCGCGCGCCAGCCCCGGGAGCGCGCGCGCCGGCGCACCAGCTCGGGCAGCTCAGGCAGCCGGTCTCCCGGGAAACACCAATCAGACGCCCGCTTTCAGGAATGGGCTGCTCGCGGTAGCCGGGCGGCGTCGTGCTGCCCGGCGGCTGGCCGGCCGCCTTCGCCGCTGCCACTGCCTAACCCAACCACTTTCGCAGCCAGTCACAGAGTCGGCTGCCTCTTCTGTGCGCCGCCCACGCCAAGCACCTTGCAAGGCGGCCGCTAAGCCTGGCTATTTTTAGATCTCAAGAATACGTAGTGCCAGAGCTCAGCTAAAACCCAAACAACCAAGCACAGTGATGTGCTTCTCTTTGAACAGATATGGCTCAGAACTCCATATTTCCCTGAATAAAGTCGATTATCTTCACTTTTTAAAGTCCTACCCCCTGTGGTCTGGCAGTTGGCTGCAAAGCAGAAAGCCACATGCTCCCACCTCAAAGATGGTCATCACCTTTCTAAGTGCACTAACTCTCGTGGCCCTGGTTGAGGGCAAGCAGATATTCCTTAGCAATCATAACTATATACTTTTCATTTTCATTCACTATCTTTAGAATTAATTCCACAATAAAATCGAACAATTCCCAGAAGGGATGAAATGGGTTCTCAAAGCAGATGAGAACAGAGGTTTCTGCTGACTTCTGTACTAGGTTAACTTGTGCTAAGAAACCGATGAATACAAAACAGGATAACAAAGCCATCCATTAAAATCTGGAGACACTGAAGAACTACCTTACATGCCCCATCGCTGTACGACCTGTTTAACTCTCTCGAAGTACCAGTGTTAAAAACAGTTGACCCAGTATTATAATGTCTTTTTACTCATCAACTTCTAAAGGACACCTTATCTCCTGTTGCCCGATTCACCACCTCCACCCCCAGCACCCATCCAAATGCAACATCATATTATGGTGTGTTTTACTCTAACTAATTAGGGAAAACTTAGGTCATGGCAAGACAGAGTGGGGAAAGGTTATCAATATTCTTATCACAATGGCATTTCCAGATCTATAGAAAAAACTAGATATATAGTTATACATTCTCTTTAATACATTTATTTTCTAGCCACATTGGAAAATAAAACCTTTGGCTTCATCTCTTCATTTTTAAAAAGTCAAAATTCTTAACATACTAAACTGTCTTGAACTGTTTATATGTAGTCTATGAATAGGAAGAACGTTTATGAACTTGAAATGTACTTATCCTTATCTCTTACTATTTAAGTGGTTTCTTAATTTTCATCAAAGATTACACAAAATCACATTAGCATTTCACGTTTTTCCAAATAAGAAAATTATTTTAATTTTAAAAATAAACACAGAGCACAAGTAGAAGAAATTTAGTGTCTAAGAAGACTTAAAGGCCACTTGGAGAAAATAATTCCTTTTGACTGTAAATAATGCATTTATCTCATTACTATGCACATTAATGGTAACTGCACTAGGGGGCTGATACTGATAAATATATTCATTCATATCCTGCAAGGATATTGCAGAAGTCTTCCTATATATCTTATTTTACCTCTATCTAATTTCCATTCCTGTTGTTTTGGATTTTTCTGTATGACTGTTTTTATGTTATATTCTCTATAATTCTATTATTGAGTGACATTTCATTGTTAATTTTCTGGCATAAAGTAGGACAAGGAAAATAAGTTGGTTATATCTTTATATTTACTTTTACAGGTGTCATTTTATCGGCCTATTTCTAAGTATTTCATGAAAAGATTCTAGATGTCAAAACCTGCAGTTAATGTTCCTGCTTAGACATACACAAAATAATACCTTTGACGTTGGCAACTCAGATGTATTATTCAGCAAAACAGCAATTACTCATTGTTTTGCACTTACATGTTAAGAACTATGCGACACTTGGTGACACAATAACAAAATTGCAAAGTCAATTATATTTAAAATAGACATCCTAATAAAACATACACAACCAACTCCTTTTACTCTTTTTGAACTGTTTTGTTTCCTTTTTCTGACTGTTTACAGTCAAATAGATTGTGTGAACCTTAAACCTAAGTATAATAACTGATTCACACACATCTTGAGAAAAGAAAAGTTAGAAAATGGGGAGGGGAAGTAATATAAAGGGAGGTGTATTCCTGAGGGCACCAGATTCCACCTAGGGAAGTGCCAGAATGTTGTATATTTTTGGAAATGTACATCTGTGATGTTCTTTTGCAATGTCAATCACAGTGACAAACTTTGAAAGAGCGATGTCTGCCAAAATTTAAAGCATAATTTAAGCTAGATCCATACTAATAATTCTAAGTAGAACTAAAGCAGTAAAAGCTTTAGAGTCTCTTTATATTTAAGAAGGCAGGGTTTCAGGTGGGACTAGATGCTTGTTTTATTCTATTTTAATTGCACAAGAAGCATTTTTGTAACTTGAACTTCCCAGTAATGCATTCCACTTCTCAACCCAGCCTACAGCCTAAATGGAAGTTCCCATCAGAAAATTAAAATGTTTGTCTGGATAAAATAACTTCTAAATGAACTCTCTATTTCTTTTCATTTCTTTTTGTATTTTCTGCAATGTAGCCCCTCGCAATGATATTAGTTCTAGTGTGGGAAAATATTATAATTGAGATCTGGTAAGTTATTTGCAGACTTCAAGTTTTTCTTTACACTGTGCTGACATTTAGTACAGCCCTGGTGAGGAAAACAATACTACCATTCATAGCTCTAGACGTAGATTTCAATCGACTTAAGCGGGCACAATGAAACTTGGTCATTCACTGGTTACCCATATTGTGTTCTCAAATTTTCTCTCAGCAAAAAGTATAATGACTCAGTATTGTATGGTTGCATAGACAAGGGCTCGGAACAAGAGACACTAGTTTTGTCTGACGGTGTGAGAAAGTCGTGAAGGGATCTTTTCTTCCAGATGGTGTTAAATTCAGCTGCCTTTTTAACATTGGCCTTGCACAGCAATCTGCTGCTCCCCTTTCACAAAGACTGCGCTTGGTTCCCACTAGTTAACATGCATACTCACACAAACTGCAACTTCGCTCCAACTGTTTTACAATGCAGTGGTATGCTAAATAAACTCGATCCGGTTTCTGCCAATGTTAAAACTAGCTTTCAAAGAACTACTTAACTGATATTTACACTTCTTTTGACTTAAATGTACATGCCTTTGGAATATTTCAGATTTCAAAGAAATATCACCTTATTATAAGGTCACTGTAGAGATTACCTTGGACACCCTTCAGACCCATGTTCAGATACAGTACCTCTCTTCAACACACACAAATAAAACAAAATGTCAGAAATTTGATGTGTAATAGAAAAAGAAAAATTGGGACATGTTGCAGCAAGAGCAGTGGAACGGCAAAAAATAAAATGAAAATAATAACACTGAAATGTATTTTTATTGATCGATAAGTCATGTAACATTAGTATGATACAAAGCAAGTTTGATATGACAATGGCAAACACATAATTATAATATTGTTTATTTTCCTTAGATGTTATATTTAACACATTTACATAAAAGACCAAGATGTAGGCAAAAGCTTCAGTAATTTGACTCCATTGAGTGCTTTTAGTAAACAATAGGTTTCCCCAGCAAACATCTTATTGCCTTAATTGAACCTCCTTGAGAAAGAAAACCACACACTTTGTAATGTAAATGTTAATTGTAGTAGACAATGGTTCTAGGTAAATAGCACCCCTGGACATGAAGTAAATGAAAGGAATACAGGCACTTAACAATGAAAGGTTGTTTGCACAAACAGTACACTTCAAATGTAAATAAACAAGGGTCTTCTCAACGGTCACTACAGTAGTAAAACTTTGGCACGTGTTCAGCAGCCAAATTGAGAATTTACGTTAATAAAATCTCTCAGAGTTTCTATCTGAAACTAACAGTGGTTTTACAGGCTTCTCCAGTCTGCAGTCTTACAAGGAGTTGAAACTACAACAGAAAACGTAATGCTTTTGAAGAAAAACTATATGTTTGGGATTTGGGATTGTCAGTAATCTAGGTCACATGGAAGATAACAGGTCATTTTGGACATTTTCTAATGCAATGTTTGTATTTATATTTAAATGCCTACACAAACGTTTGATCGGTGACATGTGGAAAAATGTAAGGACTTCTATGAAAAGATTACAATGGGGACCTTTAAAATGCCAAAGTTTCTGCTAAGCAGAGTCATTTTTAGATTTAAAAAAAATGACTGTTTAGAACACATCTAGCTGGTACTATACTAGAACAAACTTTTACCATATTATAATTAACACTTTTTAGGTTGATGATTTTATAATTTTACTTCCAGTGTGTGCCTACTAGCATACTTAGACCAAGTTCCTAGATATATCATGGTCAGAGGTAAACAGCCTGATGAAGTGATTATAATGTCTGTTATATAGAGACATATTTTAAAATATAACCCTCCCAAAACAAAAGCCAAAAGGTAGTCACAAGGCCACAAGTAGGGACTGAGAATTTGATGTGAGGGGCAGGCAGTAATGGGACATTTTGGGAACTTTTCTACTAGCTTTCCTTAAATATTGAAAATCTCAACCGAAGAAAAAAGCCAAACTTAATTATGGCCAGATTAAACAGCGGTTATAAAATTAACAGAAACACACAGTACACAGCAGCTACAGACCAGTTGGTACTGCCGTTTGGGAGGCTGCCGATGGCTGTGGGTGGGAAATGCCTCTACTTTCTTAAGCGATGGAGATGAGTATGGTGTGTGTACTTGATGTTTTTTTCATACCCTCACCCCCCAACAGGGCTGTCTGTCATAGGCTGCCGGCCCCGCTTTACCACTTGCCCCCGAGCGTGGGAATCGGAGCGTCCTGCCGTTCACATCTCCTGCATTCCGTTTAGCGGAATCAATTAGGCAAGACAGACCCTCAGATTCCCCACCCCCTTTCCATTTTTGTCAGGTCTATATACGTCCTAATTATTTCAGTTTGGGATGCCAGAGCTGTTTCCTGGATAGACCTGATCATCCTTAAACAAAAAGAGAGGAGGCGCACACGTGGGTTGTGGCGTAAATGTCACTTTCATTTCCAATGCTAGGCGCAGAGTAAGACAGAACATTTTTTTAACACTTTGACAAGAGGGGAGGCGATCTCGTCTCCATCATGTCTTTCTGCTTCAGTAGCTTCCTCAAGGAAACCCTCTTGGAACAGAGAAGCATCTGTCCTTGTATTTTGAATAGAGGAATAAAAAATCAGCCTTTGCTCTTTTTTTTTTTTTTTTTTGCATTTTCCTTCCTAGCTCTATGTCCTCAGTAAATACAGATTATTAACCTTCCAGTATAAACTTTTCTGAAAGTCTAATTTCATATAATTTGACATACAACCCCAATACATGCAGTTTCCAAGCATAATCTGCAAATTTTTCAGGGGAGGGGCCTCGTTAGGGAATAGCCTAAGTCTACGTATATGGAATCATATTCAAACTGGGTACCAGACATCTCTACAACAGCTCTCTAAGAAAAACAAAAACGCCCCATATATAAACTTTTACCTTAAAGTAGGACAAACTACATGTGCCTCTTTACTCATTAGCACTATACAACTCTTTGCAGCTGTAACAACCTCACAAAATATCTGCACCTTAATGTTTTGGCATACGTGTGTCAATTTCCTCTAATCCCACCTTTCGTCATAAGGGAAAAACAAACACAGAAACAAAGTTAGATTCAATAAGTATTCCTGACCTTTCTGGTTTTTACTGTCTCTTGGTTGCAGTTCATTCTCACACGCTCCCCGGCGATCTTGAAGGAGTTTTTACTTTCGGTTATCTAGCTTTATGAAGACCAATACACTCATACAGCTAGATAACCAAAGATAACAACTCGCTTCCCTCACAGCCTCTGTCTTCTTCTGCCCAGACTCCAGATCCAGATCTTTCTGGCAGTACTGAAGAGTAAGTAGTCCTCCAGGATACTTTGCCGCGCAAAAGATTCCTCCTTGTATGTAAATATGACCTGGTTTCTGTCTGTGTGTGCGGCTAGACATCCAAACGAGAGCTGTTGCTTTCAAAGTTTATTCCGAACTTTTTTTTTTTCCTTTCAGCAAGTAATCTCCGGCAGCGTTAGCCAACAATTCATCTATTAATATCAGAAAATAAAGCCAGCTATTAAGGTGCAGCAAGCGGTTAAGAGTAAGCAGCATATCCGTCCCTTCACAGGCCTCTATTTGCATTGTAAATTGCTTCCTTCTCACGCAAGACTCCTTAGCCTCCCTCTATAGAGACGTATAAAGCCAACAGCAATTTCCAGCGCAGGTTAAGGAGGAAGGGAAAAAAAAAAATCCCATTCTATAGAAGAAGTGACAGCTGATTCAAGGATCTGCTCCGGATCCTTTGGGGTTAGGCACCATGAGCTTTTTACCAAGCGGTGGCAGCTTGATTGCACATATCTTGTGTGTGTGTGTTTTAGGGGGAAGATCCTCGATTTCACAGGGCTTCTAGGCTGGGGAGGAGAAGATGCCGTCTTGCTGGCGTGCTGCTGCCCCGGCTCTGAAAGAAGGAGAAAAGGGCCATCATTGGAGGGGCTTTCACTGCCAAAATGTGGACCAGCCCGGCAAGGTCAAAGGTTCGAGACCGCGGGAGACCAAGGTAATGATGATGTCATGAGAAATCTCAAGTACACGGTTATTGATATGCATCAGTGATCATCCAACTGCCCCACGCCTGCTGCCCGAGCAGAGGTAGCGGCAGCAGCAACGGCAGCATTTCAACAGCCCTATTTTCTCAATCAACATTTCTTCCGCTAGCACTACCGCCTGCTCCTGGAAAAGCAACCCGCGCCCTTTTACCTCCTCGGTGCTAGTGCAGATCGCTCTAATATCCAAAGACTGGAAGAAATCTCTCTCTAAGGACAGATAAAAGCATTTCAGATCTGGGGAACGTCTTTACCTGCATTTCTCTTCTGGCAGATTGCATGGGCGGACAGATGGGAGGCACTTGGCGATTGCTTAAAGCAGGGCCTTGCTTTCTGGGGCTGGGAATCAGATCTGTATTACGCAGTGAGTCGATGTGTGATTACATTGACAATTTGCTCTGGTGGTGTGTTTTTAATGGCTTCACAGTTCAGGTATGTTTTGTATCTATGTACCGTGGCGATAGGGCAGCGTATTTTGTTCTGTAAGTTCAAAGTGAATGCTCTAAGCAAGCCGACTTCATCCTGGTTTTAAAAAAATAACTCTGTATACAGGGTGTGCCTTAGATTGTAGCACAGGTAAACACTGCAGCAATAGTTCCTAACGTTGTACACAACTCTGCTGTAATAAAAATGCTGAGGCTTTGTCTGTGGTTTCAAACATCAGTTTCATACAGAAGGGCAAAATGTACTAGACTTCCTTATGAAGTAATTTTTAAAAGGATTGTTACCTCGTTAAAAAGACAGCTAAAATACCTGGATGTTTTAACTCTGCCCCTGCAATCCCCTTCCCCACCCCCACCTTTCTTCTTTCTAGAGAGGAATGTTGTTTTATTAATTAATTAGCCTCATTCTTTTTCTTAGGACTTTTCAAAGTGTGAATATGACCACTTAAAGACCTCTTTTCTTCTTCTCCTTCATAATGGGTAATCTATGTCTAATGCACCTATGACATGTACAATTCTAATAGTCAGATGTCCCTCAGCAGAACATCTGTCCACATAAAATGCATATTCACCATGGGTGAACTTTATGGACTGTTATGAGTTATGTTTGGTGGTGTTACCATCCTTTAAATATATGCTACAAGCAAATGTCATAAATCTTCATACTCATTTCACACATCACTAGTTTATCACAACACCCTCATTTTCATAGGTTGACTATTTCCCCCATCACCAAAACACTTTCATAATATACACTCT
>NW_006795034.1:273035-278237 GCF_000442215.2 Lipotes vexillifer
ACTCTTTCATTAATTCAGTGAGTTATTCATTTAAGACATGAGTGTGAATATGGTTATCAAATTACAGAGCGCACATATGTAAATCCTATAGAAAAGACTGACAAGTAAAGAAAACAGAATTGCTAAGAAAAGCCCCCGATTAAGAGTTCAAACAACAATATTACACCAATTAAATATGTAACTTAGTAACACGGATGCCAACTTTTCCTTAGTTTTTTAGTAATTTACTTTTTTGGTGAGCATTCTTGTCCTGATTATTTAGAAAAGACTAAGCTATGGAAATTGCTCATCTATTTTTCTTTTCAAATTTTGAAACAAGGAGTACAATCAGAAATGGCTGCATTGGGTTGTATAAAAAACATACATGCAAACTACGAACTAAATCAGAGAAACACACACCCATAGAGTTACTGTTCCTTCTTGAACTATGAGGCACAACATAAACTACTGGATAAAAATTGAACACATCACTGAGGCACATGCCACTTTTGACATTATGTAAAACCCTAATGAGCTTTGCTTCCTTGGAAGATTGAGAGTATTTTGGCCTTGCTTTCCAAGACCTAGAAGCAGAATCATTAGTGATTTGGCATATACTACATAAAAGAAGCATATGATCAGATGAATTCAATTCCTTAAATCAAACCCCAAGAAATGTCAGATATTTTTAGAATATCTTTTTGCTTTATATATGTCTGCATGGGGGTTGGTGAAAGTAGAGCGATGTGAGGCAGGTATGTCTGTGTGGGTATCACCACCATATTTGTGTGAATTTGCAAATTAATGTGACTACATTTCCACATTTAACAATGCATTTTTAGAACCCAAGTAACTATCATGAAAGCCAAGACACTGAACATCTGAGACGCTTCTACAATTAGAAGCTACAGAATATACTGTCTTAAAATAGCATCTTCTGTGGCAATGCCACATAGTCATATCAACTAACTCCAGGACTGGCCCCTTGCCTGTCACATATATTGTAGATTCATTATGAGAGTGCCAAAAAGGGAATTTATCCAATGTAATGATTATGGGCAGTCTGTTCATTAGCCATATATAGCCAATTAAATATTTTACCTCTCCGTCATCTTTCAAGGTATGAAGAAATAAAAGATACATAGCAAGGCTTAACACTGAGCACCTGGGTATTCTGAATATTGCCAAGGTTTATCATATACATTTCAAGGACTGTGTTATTATCTAGGACGTGAGACAAGTTGAAACAATTATGCTAAAGATTCTTAGCAATGTCTGCCATACATTGTTGCGAGCAACTATTAACACCTACAAGTTTTTATTTCAGTTATTTTTGCTTTCAAAAAGCTATTTAGCTGAGCTACAAAATACCCTTTTTGAAATCTGCATATTGAAGGATATACTGAATTCATATGGCTTGCCTACTCATTCTCTAATAAATTCCCATTAATGGCCAGTAGATTAGGACATGATTGTCATGCTTGTTTTCTAATCTTTTTATAGGTCTCCAGATAGCTGAAACATGAAACATCCTGGTTTTCTTGGAAATAAACAATCTCTGCTTAAGTTAAAAGTGAAAAGTTATTATTTTCCACATATTTAGATCAGAATTATGCTATTCCATAAATGCAAATACATCAGGTTTGCCACTAATATTTAGAACACCTCTGTGAATCCTGTTCAGACCTCTGCAGAGTATATAAAGAAATTGGCCTATCACCGAATTCCCTTTTTAATACTGAGTTTGTATGATTCTCAAGCATGTAAACCACAGTCCACTAATACAGTCAAGACTACCATTTCCCACATAAAAGTCATCTAATTTATAGCGATTTGTATAGTTCAGGCAAGGTACTTGACTGGCTTATTTTCTAATAAAAGTGTCCTATTATTTCTTCTGTATCCTGAATTTCTTTTTTATAAGCAGTTAAGGTTATATTTGCATTATCCTTGATATATAATATACATAGGCTACCTATCGGGAGAAAACTGCACATACTGGAAACTTACATTTTTCTGGAATTGTTTCTATTGCCTGAACTGGGAGATATGCAATACACTGCAGGTCTGTCACCCAGTAAATAATATTCTGTTTTTATTTTGTACAGCGCTTTAATTTTATCAAATGTAAATTTTTTAAATTACCTTTGGTTGGTTGGATTGTCTATTCATTTTATGCTTCTTTGTAGTCTCATCTGAAAAATAGTCAAGAAAACAAATGATCACAGTTTTATATGTATATATACACACATACATATACTTATATATATAATCATGGCTTCATTTACAGTACTGCAATTACCAGGATTCCTTAAAATGCCAAGAGATTCCAGAAAAGCCCAGTACAAGATATCCTGTGCTTCAGCACCCACAGAGTTTGCTAATTTGCATTTAAATGGAGACATGCATGATAATGGGAATGCAAAATATGCAGAATCTGGAGGGGTTTGGGAAATTAATTTTTTTCTTTCTTCTTTTATTTTTAGCTTGGAAGAAAGGGGGACTCTTAAGAAACATTAGGGATTTGAACATTGTAACCTGCCATACAAAAGAGGAGGGAGAGTTCTCCCATGTAAGAATCTCAAGACTGGAACAAAAGTCATATTTTTTAAATGTGTAAGGCACTGAATTTCCAGGCCTTTCAAACAATGGGAATCCCTGGATAAATATCTAATCCATTAGAAAGATGCAAATAGTTTACTGTAAGGCCACAGCACGGTGAGATGTGCATTCATATCTATGGCTCCTGATTGGCTATTTCCTCCAGTAAATCAATGAATAATGTAAAACCTGATTGCTGTAAAGTGGTGGATTTTTTTATTCCCTTCCCCCATCCTTCCTTGACTCAATGTTCAAGAAGTCTTACACTCCCGAAAATAGGTGCGTTTCTTTTATGATTTTTTTTTTAATGCTTATTGTTATTTTGGAGTGGCCGGGGTGGGGCTACCGGTTTTGCAAAATGAAAGTACTGCACTGGTTCAATTACGCTGACTACGGGAGCTCGTTTCTTGAGACAGCGCCCGAACTACTGGTGCCAAGGTGGGGAAGGAGGGTGGCCGGCAGAGGTAGGCACCACGGTGGGGAGGAAACTGGATCCGACCCCGCCGCTCTAGGCCCAAGGCAGCCACAGCTCCCAAAGAGCCCCCGGCCGTGGCCGTGACTTGACAGAGCCTCCGGACTAACTTCTGATCAATTCCACTGCTGCCCTGACCCCTCAAGACAGTTCCCCATTCAAACATCGCGGGTACATTTGCAAGACAAAACGTCGCAGACACTAATGCAAATACATTGCCTGGGTTCCCACCGCCCTGGGTTCCCTCAGACAATTCCTAGCCAAGGAAGGAAGGTCTTGACTCCCTCAGCGGGGCCTGGGCTCGTAGCAAACCGCTTTCGCTCAGATACCAGAAGAGTCAGAAGCTGAAACGCTCCAATAAGTAATCGCGATGGTTGCATCTTGATGAATCTGAACTTGGGATAACACTGTAAAGCGGCCTCTCGCTTCCCTGAATCCAAAAGGCAAAGAGAAAAAGGAAGTGGAAATCCACCCAGTTCTAGTTAGCTACTGTATATAAGTTTCCACCAGAATCCCATCAGACCCTCACTTCACTGCCAGGTAACTGCAACTTTGAGGTGGTTAAAAGATTTGTTCAAAATGCGAATCCTGAATCCAGGAACGCAAAATACAATTGCACTTGGCTCTAGGTTTAAGAGGGAAAAGTCGCACTATCAACAACACAAAATTACATACAAAATTCCCCTTTCCAACGCGAAAATTTCCTGGAATCGTTCTTCAATTGGGGGGTCAGGCCACTGGATAATTAACAGTCCTGGTTCAGACAGCTCATGAGATCAACAGGTTTAGCATCGAAACACACAATCAATTAGCTGAAGCAAAGCCCCGGACTGGCCCTCGGAGCGGCCCGCAGCGGGCCTCTGCGGGCACCGGCTCGCGGGCGAGGTGAGGAGCGCGGGCGCCGGGCCACGGCAGGCACTGCTGGCCGCGCGCCGCCGGCCGAGTTGCCGCCTGCGGGCCGCCAGGATACTCACTCGCTCTCGTCCCTGCGCCAGGCAGTGTTGCCCCCCAATCCAGCTGGGCAGGAATCGAGGCGCCGGCTAGAAGACAAGATCCAGAATCACAGGGCAGCCGCAGTACACAAACAGCCTCCTTTCGGCGTCTCGAAAAAAGAAAAAAAATTTTTTCAGACCACCCCTCTCCTTCGCACATTTAAAACTGCCGCTCAGTTCCACACGGTGATTCTTGCTTGATTGCGTCTAAAATAGTTTAAACGGATCTTCCCTTCTGGGGTTGAGAGAGAAAGGCGCAAAAGACGAAGGAGGAAAAAAAGCCAACTTTTCCCCCCCACGCCAGGCACTTGCTCCCTGAGCCTCGGAGTGGAGAGTGAAGTGGTGTGTGCGAGGCTCGGCAAGTTTTTGGGGGGGCTGTCCAAGGTCTAGTCCAGCCCCCTCTGCCGAGGAGGACGTGCTCTGAAACTCAACCAATTTCCCCACTGCTTTTGTTACTGATGAACTGAAGCCCTATTGTTCATCCATTGCCACGGTCTTTTTCAGTCCCCACACTACGTTCTGCGTTGCCAGAGATAATGAATTTGCACCCAAACCTCTCATAGTCCCCTCCTGACAGACGGAACAAATTAGAAATGTCTCGTCTGAAGGAGGCAATAGCTACATTTTCCTATTGTAGGAAGCAAAGCACACATTTCTTTGGAAACTTCTTTTGCCTTTTCTGCCTTTTATTTCCTTCTCCCTCGTTTTCTTTTTTCCTCCAGTTTTTTTTTTCTCTTGATTTCTTTAGACTTTTTTTTTTTTAAAGAATAGCCCCGTCTTGTTTTCCCAATGCATGATTTTTATGTAACTTGTGGATCTTTTCTACCTTCCTTCTTTCCTCCCCTTCTTTCTTTTTAAAGGACTCCTTTGCAATTTTATTTACAAACTTGGAGAATGACCTTTTGACTTGCAGACTCCTTTTTTTTTTTTTTTTTTAAAGAAAGGTCTTTTGGTTCAAGTCCCCCTTCCTCACTCCTCCTCTTTTTGTTGTGGTCCTTAAATGTGTTTGGCTAAAGACAGTTAATACATTATAAGGATTTTTATTCTTTAAACTCCAGAGCTATTCAAAAGGTACGAGGGACGCTCCATAGGGGTTAGCTATTTGAGGGAGAAGAAAAGCGTGTGTGTGTGAGAGTGTGTGTGTGCGTGTTCCAGGGA
>NW_006795034.1:278247-282577 GCF_000442215.2 Lipotes vexillifer
GGGAAAGAGGCAGAGAGATGGGGGAGGGTGGGGGTGGGAGTGTGCAGGGAGAGAAGGGTGGGAGCCTTGAAGAGAAGGTGGGCTTCCTGGAACGCGAGCCGGAAGGCTGTCAGGGGTGTAGGCGCTAGGGGGAGGTGCGAGAATCCGTCTGCCGAGGGCGGCTTGCACCCCTGGGCCTGTTCGCGCGCCCCGGCCGGCCGCAGCCTGAGCGCGGGTGTCAGAGCGCGCGGGCGTCTGTTCCGAGCCTGCGCGCGTGCGACAGGGGGCGGGAGGGGGGCTGTAAAAATTCTGACGAGTGGCCCGTATGTAAATGCCGTCCGGGGGGAGCGGGGAGGAGGTAATGAGAGCCGCGGGCGAGCAGCCCCGCCGGCGGCCCCCAGCCTTCCCGCCAAGTGCAGCGGGGGGACAGACAGCCATGCGTGTCCTTGGCGGGAGGGCCCCCGCCCGCCGCGCGCGCCTGTCCCCGCGCACACGCACATACTCCCATCGCCTGCGTGGGGCCCGGTGGCCACGAGCATGTCAGGAAAACAAAGCTAGGGCTGCGAGGTGGAACGAAGAAACGGCAGCCTTGGAGGCCAAGGGCAGGACTGGGAAGCCAACACCGCGGCCTCCGGCGCCCCTTCCTTGCCGGCCCTCCGCCCCTGGCTCTGTACGGCCCTGGCCCAGAAAAGGCCGAGGACCGTTTCTTAGCTGCCTAGGAGAGGGTGGCAAGCAGAGGCAGGGGCGGATGTGCGCAGGGAGGTGCCAGCGAACCCCGCCGGGTGCGCGGGCACGCACACACGGGCGCGCGGGGCAGGGTGGGGGGGCCGGAATCTGAAGGCCTCCCTGCCGCGTAGCCAAGAGCCACTACCTCCTCGCAAAGGCTGCCGAGCTCCAAGTGAAAAGTACACCAGGCTAAACCCGGCAAGACAGCGCCCGGGCCTGCGGCCACCGAATCGCTCGCACCTCAAGCCCTCCTCCCCAGACAATGTAATCGAAAGGGCCTGGCTGTTCAGAGACAGCCTTCTCTGACCCCCTCCCCCTTCAAATGGGTGTAACTCGAACTCCAGCCCAGGATCTCTGGCCTAGATGGCCCCGAAGATAAGTCCCAGAGGTGGCCGTGGAGAGACACTGATCTTTCGCTCGTCTCGTTCACAGCGCCTGCCTCGGTGCTCACCAGCCCAAGCACCTCCCCAACACACACACGACACTCGCATCACATTGTAACTCACGCTCCAGGCATGGCTGTTAATGAAGCCGACGCGCTTAATGAGTGCACAGGTAAATAGGTACCGAAACGAGAAGCCCCCACCACTCGACTGGGCGATTTACCTCTCCCTACTGGAAACACGTGTAGCTTATCGTGTTTTAGGAGTGATTTGCTCTTGTCTGAGGTCTCCCCCTCCTCTTCTTGTGGAGAGAAGCCAAAAAAAAAAAAAAAAAAAATCATGTTCCATTGTCAGTCTTCTTTCTGATAAGCTACCCGAGCATTGGTCTAAAGCATTTGGGGAGCTGATTGATTTGGTTTGTTATCTGTTGTTTTTGGTTTGTTGTTTTGGGGTGTGTTGTTTTTCTGAGGGAAGCAAGAGAACGTGTGTTTGGTGGGGCTGGAGGTGCAGGACAGGAGCCTGCGGTGCGGCCTGAAGGCTGGCGAAGCTGGAAGCCGAGCAGTGGAGAAAGAAGGCGGCGGTTCGTCCTCCCCTGGGGTCGACACACGGGTTCCCTTGGCCCCCTCGGGCCTTGGATCTGCCACCGCCGTTGCCGCCGCGCGAACGAGCGGGCTCCGTCGGCTGCCGCTCCGTGTTTTCTCCCATCCCGGCTTCACGTTCAAGGTTTAGCTGCGAGGTCACGTCCATTGACGTCAGCTCCCTGTCTCCCTCTACGTCCGGCTACATTTACATACATCAAGGAAATTAGGGCATTAAAAAATATGCAAATTCTGCGCGAAGAGGAGCCTGTGCATTCCTGGCGCGATCGCCTTTTATTGAAGCTTTTAATTAAAGGGGCTAGTTGGCGAGCCCCTGAAACAACCGCCAAAACCCCCAAAAGAGAAAAATAAACGCTGTAGCCTTCGGGAACGGTTGTTTCGGCTCCTGTTCTGTGGGCGGTTGAGGACCGCCGGCTGCCCTGCTCGGAGAACAGGTTAGAGGAGGCAGCTCCAGCCCATGCATAATCAGGGCTCCGCGGCGCCTCCATTCTTTCCTCCTCCTCCTCCTCCTCTCCTCCTCTCCTCCTCCTCCCGCTCCTGTTGGTTCCAGCGTGTATTATTTTTAATACTGATGCATATGTAAAAGGTATATTTGCATTTTTTAATTCGCGAAAAGTTCAGGTTTATCGTTTTATTGATTCTCTCCCCCACTTTTTTTTTTTTTTTTTTTTTTTTTTTTTTTTTTTTTCTCTGTCTCTCTTGTCCCTTTCTATCTGTCTTTATTTTTTGGCAAGTGTCTGCTGCTGTCTCTTGCTAGATAATATGCACAGTTGCCTCCCTGCTTCTGTTTATTTAAGGTTCCAAATATGCACATCTGTCATGTATGTAATGCCAGTGTATAACCTCCTGGTTTGGTCATAAAAGAAAAGACACATTTTTTTTTTTTTTTTCTTTCCTGACATACCCTCCTTGATCGGCTGTGATGCCCATCGCTCAAGGCTCAAAGTTTGATTGTCTGATTAACTTCATATTAGCAAAACAGTTTGGGCCAGTGCATTTGAGATAATGTATGTATAAAAGAAAGTGACCCCAAAGATTTCTAAAGAATTTTTGTGCTGATTAACTGAGAGGTGCAGCATTCACCACCCTATTGCTTTCTAGCATTTCTTATTGCAAAAAAAAAAACAAAACAAAAAACTATTTTAAAATGTGTAGAAACAGCAACGGACAGCCTTCTGCAAGGAAGACATTTTCAACCATGTTGTATGTTGTACCTTATCTGCTTCATTCAAAATCTACTGAATTTCATTTTTATCTTAATATGACTGGAAACAAGGCATATTATCTTGATTCAAAAGCATCCTTAGTTCCTGACTTTGGAATTAAAACAAATAAACAAAACAGTTTATTGTATTAAGCCAGTTGATTTGCCCTAAAATACACAGGCCTTGAGTTAGATTTCAAGCAATGGAAATCTTATTTATAGGGTCGAATTTTTCTTTCTGGCAATATGTCTATTCAGCACAATGGCTTCTGAAAAATATATATGTATAAAGTCCACTTTAAAATTTTCCCCAAAGCTGTCATTTTAAGAAGACCGAATCCACAACTGCACAGCCACAAAGAACAGCAAAAGGCACACATGCAGCTTATTCAATTAAACAAATCCGAGTACATGCACAGGTAATTAGTTTTCTTATGAATGACTTACCTGCACAGATACTCAGGGCAAGACTCACCCTCCCCAATGGCTTTCATGTATAAATATTCACATGTATTTACCCCCATTTTAAAGCTACAGCTCTATGCCATCTTTCATGCTGGGCTATCCAGCATCCATTTTTAGCACCCTTAATTCTTATGGCATTTCCAGCCTTACCCTTGGCTGTAGTTTTTCCAAGCCTACACCAAAGTGCTCTTATGGTATGTTACCCAATAAAAAGTGGTCAGATGGCTACACGTAAAACATTTAAAAATGGAGATGCATTTATCCTTTAGGTTTGTCCCTACTTTGCCATATATAGCAAGATTACGTTTCCTAAAGTACATTTTCAGCACATTTTATGAATAGTTGCAGGATTCCACAACCGGTTGCAGAATTGCCAGTTTCTGGGGGGCACCCGGCTGAGTGAAACAATTCAGCAGGTTAAATGTCTCTTCGAGTTTGGCTGCAATCCAGTCGCGCGTGGCGGTTTGTTCCTACCTGGACTCTGGCACATACCTGCCCGCCTTTATGCAGAAATCAGGACAAACACACCAGCCACGTTGCAGGGCATACAGTGGCGGTGCATATATTTAGATGGTAGTAGCAAGGAATGTTCTTGTAGGGATGTCTGTGCATGCATCTGTGTACAGACGCGTGTGTGTGTGTGTGTGCGCGCGCGCGCTCGCGCTGTGTGACAAGGGACACAGAGAGGTACACCTCTTATCTCTGATCTCTCTGTAATCTCCTTTTCTGTTTCTAATCTCCCTTATTGGCGCATGGTAGTAACCTGAAGCCTCTGAACCGTCACCGTCACTGCCGTGTGCGCGCTGTAGCTTACCCCAGGGGCCTGCGGCTCGATGGCTCGCTGGTTCTGTGGATGTTGTTGTGGAGGGTGGGTAGCGCCGCTGCCGCTGCCACCGCGGGTCCGGGTGCTCTGTCCCAGCCCGGCAGCCAAGCGCGCGGTGCCGGAGCCCCCTCCCACCCCGCCCTCACCCCCG
>NW_006795034.1:282884-288757 GCF_000442215.2 Lipotes vexillifer
CTCTGCGCCTCCCCTCCCCGCCCCCCCCATCCGCCACGTATTACCATATGGAGGACGAGTCCCTGCGAATCACAGCAGCAGCGGGCGGTATTTGAATAAGGCCCGCAACCCGCACAGACCCCTACTCTCCCGCAGGCAGCGTGCCCAGCACCAAGGGCCAACACTCCGGCCGGTAACCTGTCAGCGGCTGACACCTCCCCAAAGTGCCCTGGGAGCGCGGGAGGGAAGGTGTGGGGCCTCCCACTTGCTACTTTTATGTTAACTTGGCTGATAGGATCTGACAATAAATAGGGGAGGGGGAAACAGAGAGAGATACACACAGAGAGATGGGGGGGGCGGAGGGGAAGAGGAGAAGGGAGAGGAAAGAGGAGAGGCGTTTGAGGGGGGGAAGGGGGAGAGACAGAAGCTGAGGAAAGGGGCAAAATCGGGGAGAGGAGCCCAAGAGTTGAGTGAAAGAGGGAGCAAAATGGGGAGGGAGTGGGGAAACGATGGGAGGGGGAGAGTCGCCCAAATATCTGAATTTGGACTCTCCAAGCTAAAAATACCACCTCACTGAACTTCACAACCTCCAATTAGACACGTGTTTCTCCCCTCCTCCCACGTCACCGAATGATTAATTGGCCATCTCAATCAGAAATAATTATTTAGAATTGTATAACAGATATAGGACTGAATGAAAGGAGCCAATTTTGGGAAACAGCGAAAGGCATGACATTTAAAGATGATGTTGGCCACCTCACATTAAAAATTGAAGGCTTGCCTTGAAGACTCAGGCACTTGCCCAGCCTTGTCTTCTGAGATAGCGAGACCGAGGCCCAGAGTCAGAAACAAGAGGTTTTCCGAAATATTTTGGACTTTAAGTAAGAATTTTTTTTCTTCCTCTTTGGTATTTGATTGTTACATTTTCCTTCTACACGAACTGATTACGTTTACCAAAAGAAAATGTAGATAAAGTGTGGGTCTTTTAACATTTTTACTGCAAAGTATCCCCACCTCTTAACTGAGGATATGATTTTAAACGCTGGTTTAAATACATAGCCAGTTCCATTTTGCATACTAATTCTTTCAATAACTTGAGATTCCGAACTTAGCGTTTTCAATACGGTCCCCGCCCGCCCCCCCATCTTCAAATCGGAGCAGGGATTTCCCAGTACAAAATAATCGGAATCATAATAAAATCTCCAGTCACCTAGAGGATGTACCCATTGTAAATATCCTCTGGGTATTCAGAAGCCAAACTCCCCTCCTTTTGAGACACACAAAAAGAACGCTTCTGATTAATAATCTCTCACGCGGCACACCGAGGCTGAAGGCCGGGAGCCGCAGGACGCCAAAGAAGGGGGCAGAACTCTCAATACCTAGAATTTCAATACAGATTCCAAAGACGTGCTAACTGCTAGGTTTCCGAAGGGGAATAATACTTGGCAAGCAGTGCTTTCGGTGAAGACAACCGCCTCCAAATACTGACTCCTTCCTGGGTCGGGGGAGGGGGGGGTCGCGGTTACCCGGCATTTCTGCATACAGACGTGCGTACAACATGGTATGTAGCTCATGCATGTGGCCAGGCCCAGGTTTCTTTCTTTTCTTTCTCTTCTTCCTTTTCTTTTTTCCCTTTCTCTTTTCTTTTTTCTTTTTCTTTTTTTTTAAGGCATGAAATCGAAACCAATTCACTGTTTCTGTGGCTAGCTCCCACGAAGCTGGGATTTCAACCTCTTGTTTATTTTTAAAGCCAGTGTGGCGCCCCGGTTGAATGTCCGGCTCGGGATTTTACCAGGATGGCCCCAGTGCCCAGTCGCTACCCACAGCACGTGAAAAGGAGAGAAAGGAGGGAGAGTTGGTGGCTTCGAGCCGCTTCCGTCGGAGCCCCGTGTTTTGCCCCAACAGACTCCTCTCTTCCTTCTCTCCCCGAAGGCGCTCTCTTAGGCCGGCCAGTGTCGCTGCGGTCTTGGCCAGGTGAGAGAGGGGACGGTCCCCGGGGGCAGCGGCCCTCTCTCGGGAGCTCTGGTGGGTCTCTGAACCCGCCGGGCGCGGAAGGCTGAGTGGCTCGGGGGTCCAGCGCTGGGCTCCCGGCTCCGGCCAGCAGGGGAACAGCGACACCTACTGGCCTCGCGGGCACGGAGTCGGGGCCGTCGGGGCGGCCCTGGGCTGGGGGGTACCCGGCTGCTTGGACTCTGGAGGCCGCAGGAATCTGCGCCCAAGGCTCGGCCCCGCCCTCTAGGCCTCGCTTACCCCGGGAAAGGCAAAGCCTCCCTTTCTAGAGACCCCTAGGGGGACTGCAGGACGGGCCTGCACACTCGCGCGGGCACACACGCCCTCCAGCCCGAGGCTCTTTCTTCTGGGGAACCGAGGGACCCGCAGGCACAGTTGGCCACCGTCTCGCGGTTGTAGGAGAGACCCAGCCAGAGGTTGGAGCCCTGACCTCTCCGGGTTCATGACCCAGGCCTCTTCTCCACCACCCCCATTTCAGTGCTGACTAAAGACGGTATCTTTACAAATTAGGAACCGAGGAGAGTTCATTATCCTCCCTTAAGAAGGGAAATGTACGAGTCAAGGACACAACACGCTCAGTGGCGGGCGCCTGGCGGCCGGCCGAGCCCTCCTGCTAGCTAGCCTCGGGCACGTTGAGCGCACCCTCACCGCCGCCGGCGATTGAGATTTGGTAGCTTTTCTTTCAGAATTATGATCTTCTTAATTACACAGGAAGTAAAGGCAAATTTAGGGTGATAGTGATATTTTGAGACCTAAGGGCAGATGACTAGATAGATAGATGATAGATAGATGATAGATAGGGAGAGAGAGATATCCTGCTAAATGTAAATGTGAATGTTTCGATTGTTAGCTTCGGCTGGGAAGGGTGGGAGAGAGTGCCAAGGGAAGGCGAGGCCCGAGGAAAACCTAGCAAGGATGGGGATGAAAAGAAACCAAATCCTGTATTCCAGATCTCCTTTCTCTGCTCAGTCTTTTCTATCAAGGAAATAACTATTTCCTATGCAAAGGAGAAGTAGGTGGTCCCACACTGTGAGGAGGAGGGAGGGCTCTTCTTCCCCAGATGCCTCCATTTCCAGTGTTGGGTTCTGAGGCTCACCTGAGCCTGAGAAACCTGAGTGATTCAGGTGTTAACTTGCTTAAACATTAAAATATATTCCTTTGCCTAGAAAGGTTGTGCTATTTGAACTAATTTGAACCCTTGAGATTTTCCATTTAAATTACTACTCATTTAAAATTCCAGAATTGAAAAAACAAACACTTTTCATTTAAAGTTTGAGTTCATCTTGGAAGTTATTTTCCTTATCTTTAGATACTGGTTGGAACTAGGGTCTAAAGTGTTTTGAGGAAAAGGGGAGGAAGGTCTTGTTAGGGCTAAATTTTTGCATTCTCTACAATTACAAAATTTTGCTAATTCTGTTTTGTTTAAATACAGTTGGAATCCCTTAGGGACCCTAAAGTCAAGAGTTTTAGATCAAGATTTCTGCTTTAAAAAAAAATCTCTAAAATGCTTATGAAGGCTGCTCTTCAACTCAGTTTTGCAAGTATTTTTTCTTTTTTATAAAATTTTTCTTCAAGTGTATTTGAATGTGTTCTGATAATGTATGAATTCACATCCCAGAGCAGGCCCTTAGCAGTATGTATGATGTACGAATAAATCCATATTACTAATAATGAATAGAACAGAGCTATATTCTAATGGCATTCTCTGTCAATGAATCCTGTACCCCACTGAATATCAAAGTCAGCTTTTTCCTGGTACAATGGAAATCTTCATAAAACAGAAAATGATTACAGAAAAATTAAATTACACTGGGTACACAACAAGCAAGTGTTAATCAAACCCAGTTCAGAGGGGTCTTTGGGTATTGAAAGCACCTTGAAAAATGGAGGGATTGAAATGTTTTCCTTTCTTAAGAAACATTAAGTATCTAGAATGTAGTTTTATTTGTGACTTGTAGATCTTATCTAGAATGGGTTCTTATTGTTGATATTCTTTGGTTTTATTTACTCTAAATATTGTTGATTTAACAAAGAAAAGAGAAAAATAGAATTTAAGTGTCAAAATAGTGGGATTTCTGTATATACCTAATCACCCCCAAAGCATAAGCATGTTAAACCCTAATTAAAGGACTATTTCTCTATTTTGAACAGAAAATTAGGCCAGTGAAATTGTTTCTATTCACAAGAAATGCGAATGTATGCATGTTATTATATTACATGTAGCATTTTATATAAAATGGATATATATAAAAATACATAAACCATGGATATCCATGAATGTTACAGTGGATTGTTACAGTGTGTGTGTGAAGTAAGGGTGGAGACAAGCCTTCTGATTCTGTTTAGGTCTTCTTTAATATCTTTCTCTTTAAATTCCTCTTATTTAGCAAGTAAATTAAGGAATGAAGACAGACTAAACTGTCATTAGACTGTGTCTATGTTCCTTTGTCACACCTGCCCTCCCTCTGGGCTCACCTTGGAGGGTGTGTGTGTGTGTGTGTGTGTACTTCCTTTCCTGCTTGTTGAGAAGCATGAAGGAAGGAAGGGATGCAAGGATGGGATTATTGATCAGAAAGGCACATCATTGAATGTAAAATGAGATGGAAATATTTGAAACCCTGCTAGATCCCAGCGAGATGGTTATCTGG
Source organism: Lipotes vexillifer (assembly GCF_000442215.2). Lineage (NCBI taxonomy): Eukaryota > Metazoa > Chordata > Mammalia > Artiodactyla > Lipotidae > Lipotes > Lipotes vexillifer. The sequence continues at coordinate 287,522 of NW_006795034.1, forward strand.
GGTGGGGGGACTTGTGTGTGGTAGCTAGCAGGCTGATCGCATAAATCACTTGGGGAGCGGGGAGAGGCTCCCAGCGCCTGGAGTGTCCTCCCTTTCAGCTGCGTTGAAACACGCAGGGGCTCAATGACTTTTGGCTTCAGGGAGTAGAGCTCCAAGGACACATGTGTGCATCTGGCTGGAGACAGGTATGTGTGCATACGTCTGTGTGAATGTGTGCGTGCGTGTAGTGAGGAGTAGGTACTTCATCAAAAATTCATTGAAAAAATATTGACCCTAAAATCCTGCCATATCATCAATTGGAGTCAGGCACCAAGGTCACCAACATGTCCAGGTTCACTCATGGACCGCGGAACATTATTGCTTTTGATGGTACGAATATGGCTTCTTTCATGTCTTTGGTTCTCTATGGTACTTCCTTAGAGTGGGGCGAGGCTCTAGCCTCCCCCTCCTTTCTTTTGGATCCCCGCAAACAAAACCATTCTACCACTTGAGCCGTCTGCCGCAGGTGTAATGGATGGCAGGGGGCCGACCTAACCACACTTCAGTCTCTTCTAGGTCGTCCCCGCTCTGCACCAAACAAATGAGTCCTGTTTCGCCACTAGGGTGCCGAGGTGGATGGTGGATGCCGGCCCCCGCCCCTGGCAGCGTTCTGCGCTTAGAAACCAGAGCCAGCTGACAACACACGAAACACACAGGCACAGAGAAAACGCCGAGCCAACGCGCGCTCCCTCTGCCCCCTCCCTCTGCTCTCTGTACACATGGAGGACACGTACACAGCCTTTACACATTTAAAAGCCTCGCGACTTCCTCTGAATTCTTGGTTATTATGACGGCCTTTCCCACTGCACATTGCCCCTGGTGTGTGTGTGTGTGTGTGTGTGTGTGTGTGTGCGCGCGCGCGCGCGCGCGAATGTGCGTGTGTGTTTAAAACGCTTATTGGTAGGTCATCAGCAGCTGATCAGACATAGTAATCCAATAATCTTTTTGAATGCATACAATTTTTCGTTCAAGGTAATTTTTTAAAAACAGAAAAAAGGAAATCTGTCGATTTCCTGTGCAAGTCTTGGGTTCCCAGTTTAGGTTCCAGGGAACTGCATAGCTGCGCAGCACCCGCCTTGCGAAACTTTCCCTTTCCAAGATTTGAGCGAGGCGCAAATTTCCACTTAATGACAGAGCAGGGGCTGATTTGCACGCTAGTGTGTGAAAGAAGGGAGCTTGGGGACGCTCAGCATAGGG
>NW_006795034.1:288769-296577 GCF_000442215.2 Lipotes vexillifer
CCCCCTGTCCTGTAGTAGCTTGGAACCCTGGCGGGACGCACAGGGTGCCCCAGGACAGAAGCCGGAAGTCCAACCTTCCCAGGCGCAAAGCACCCTTTTGACCCCTGCCCTCTGATCGGATCCCTGCCGGCCGCACCTCACCCCTCCCGCCTGCTCGCACCCCACCCCCATTTTATCCTCATTTGAGTAGCCCCAGGTAATGGTGTCCATCTCCCGGGCCTGGGCTATGGCCAGAGGCTGGACCACGCCAGGAATCGAACTCCGCTGTCCCCAGAGTACTTACCTCGAGTAAGGCCCTGGCAAATGGTGGCCCTGAAGCGTCAAGTTTCCTCTCCCAGCCGTTGTGCCAGATTCTCCTTCTGCCTGCTGCTCGTCTCAGCGGACTCTCTCTCTCTCTCTCTCTCCCTCTCCCTCTCTCTCTCTCTCCCCTCTGTCACACACGAGGATTACTTGTGACTTTTAGAGGCAAAAGCTTGCTTATTCAGAGACGCGAGGGAGGGGAGACGGAAGGGAGGCGGGAGGGAGGGGGGGGAGACAGAAGTAGAAGGGGGATGGAGGATGTAGAGGAGGTGGAGAATCAGAGGTAGTGAAGGCGTAGGTAGAGGAGGAGGAGGGAGGGGAGGGGTAGGGTGGAGTAACCGAAGACGGTCTGGGATGGGACGCCGAGGAATACATTGTTCCCCACCCAGCTGCAGTGCGACGCCCCCAGCGTCCCGGGGGAGCAGGTGCGTCAGATCGCGGCTGGCTCAGGCGGGGCGGTACAAAAGCGCCGCGGGACCCCCTTCGCGGGCTTCTATCCCGCCAGAGCGAGCGCCGGAGGCCGCTCCACACTCGAGCTCGGACCGCGGAAGGCTCCCCTCCGCCCTGACGGGGCTGGCTGTCTAGGGGCTCCAAGCTCCACGGAACTTAGATTTCATTCCTGGGCTCCTGGCCACCCTCGTCCGCGTCTCAGACAAGAGCTGAAAGTCCGCGCAGCCCTCATGCGTCCTCGCCCTAACTGCCGGCGCCCACCTTAGCCACAGCCCCTGGGCCGGGCGCCGCTCACCCGGGCGGCTGCCACACTGCCCGGGCTCAGTCAGCCTCAGCCCTGTGTCTCTGTTCACATTTGGGGCTCCCCCTCAGCTTGTTATTACGGAGATGTGTGTGTGTGTGTGTGTGTGTGCGCGCGTGTGCGTGTGTGCGTGCGTGTGTGTGTGCGCGCGCGCGCGCAGCGCGCAAGCTCCAGGCTAGAAAGAAGGTGAAATCCCGGCACGAAAAAGTAGCTTCGGTCTCCCGCAGCTTGGAGCCCCGCGACCTAGTCCGATTATATCCAGTATATGAGATTACAGTCTGCAGCAAGGACCAAGGCGGGAGCTCACCGGATCATTTCAACTGAGTTTCTATACAACAAGGATTGTTTATAATTATTATTATTAAATAAGAAAATAGGTTTTAAAATATAAAGAATAGTTGCAGAGACAGAAGGGGGTCATTTCTGGTCATGAATGAACCAAAAGTGGTTGAAAAAAATTTTTTTTTGGACAGGAAGATTCCATGATGCATAAAGGTGGAAGCCAATTCATTACGTGATGGGATTAAAAATTAGGAGCATGCTTTTCGACATAGACGACCCATTAGTTCTCTGTTAACTGCATTAAGCCAGCCCCATGGAACGATTACATGGCCGCCTTCAATGTGCAAACACGGGGATACTACAGAGGGTGCGCACAAGCGTTTATAGAACTCTGTGTACACACACACACACAATTTATAAAGAGAAAAACTTTGAACATCAGCACCGTAAACTCATAAATACGTATATTTTCTCAAACAACTATCCCTTAAATATGGTAATTTTCTTCTGTCTTTCCTTGCTGACCTGTAGATGCATTATTATAGTTATACTGTAGGCTACTCGGATCGACATAATTCTGCTTACACTTATCGTGGATGACACGTCATAAAATGCCAGAGGGGGAGAGGAAACCATGAGGGGAGGGGAGATAGCTTTTATTAACAATTATATTCTCCCCTAGCTGTTCAAATAACAGCAATGATGTCACGGTAACCATCCTCCTTCTCCCACTCCAGTGAAACTACTGGATGGTTTGGTGAACAATGCATTGTATATTTTGGTTAAGGGATTATTATTGCTATAGAGTTATATAGAACCATCCTGTGGCATAAAAAAAAATCTCTGAACATTAAATTATTGGAACATTTGGCGTGTTTTAGAACCCGTTTACCTGTCACATCTTGTTCCAGAATAAGGATTATAAAACGTTGTGCCCACCATAGTTTTGAAGGAAAGTGAAACAAACGAAGTTGTTCTTTAAAAATTGTTAGTCATAGGCAAATAAAAATATTTCCCGTCATCAAAACGAGCTGGTGGGCAACCTATTAGAAAAGGATCATATTTTACTAATCCGAAATGGAGTTTTAAAAATTCTTTAGGAAAGCGGCGATTGGAGGGGAAGTAAGAAACACGCAGCCCCTAGCCCAGCCTGCACTCAGCGGTCGCTGGGCCAGGAACGCACGCTCGCGCACAGCGGTATCCCAGCCCTCGCGCACCCGCGCGGTTTGGGGCTCGGTTTCTGAGAATGAGTGCAGTCTCCGTGCATCAGCCACCTGTTTAGAAATGGGTATTTGTATAAGGGCAACGTTCAGGCTATAGTACAATGGCATGATAGAGATAGAACTCATTTTTTTAAATCATTTAACAATTGCTTAATAATTAAACTGCTCTGCTTATTGAATACCATTTTGGCTCTTTCTTTGAAATTATCAGCCACAGTTTACTTCTGAGACCTTAGGATTGAGTTTCTGGCAGAGAGGGTGAGGCTCAACCAGGCACAGCTTTGAGGTACAGAACCATTAATGTGAAAGAAAGTAATTGATTATCTAATAGGTAAAGGAGGAAAAAAGAAACTTTGGGTCACATTTAAATAGGGTTTACCAGTTTGCAAAAACTTTTCTTTTTGTAGTTTAAACGGCGAACTTTATAAATTACATTCCTTTTCTTATTCTTTTAAATCATCTACAACCTCGGAGATTTTATCTTTCTTGCTAGCAAAATGCCCCCAAAGGCTTGAATTAGACGCCAAGTAGCCCCAACGATGTCTGGCCTGCCCCTTTTGAAGGTTTGGGACCCTTTATGAGGACTCAAGAAAAACCCCAAATCTGAAACTGGTTCGGCGGTGACTGCACTGAGTTTAAGTTATCAGTCTTTTAAGCACCGCGTGATCAGACTGGAAAGGTAACTTGAAAACACAACCTGATTTTGGGCAAAATTATTTTTCCCTTTGGCATGAAAACATTGTTTTATCTCCAAGTTCCGCCCAGAAGCAGACGGCTGCATATCAGGGCTGGTCCCTACCCGGATCAGGACAGGATCTTCAGCTGGCAGATGAGATCCAGCAAATGGGATTCATGAAGAAATTCTTGTGCATTAAAAAAAAAAGGGGGGGTGGTAAGGAGGTGCTGCTTCCTGATTCTTTTTGCTGGGAGCTCCTGTGATAACAATCAGTGGTGATCACAGCATCAAAGAAAGCAAGCATTCACTACTAAACAGTTTTGAACATGATGTATTTAATGGGGCTAGTTTAAACTTTGTTTTTAAAATTCTCCTGCAGATATTATTCTTCTCCCTGATTATCTTTTAAAAGATTTTCTAAAATCTCATTTATAGGTAGTCACTGCTGGTACAATTAACAACACAGAGACACAGGGGCACTTTGGGGCCATGTAAATATCAGTGTAAAGGGTCTGTCCGCTTTACCTGGTAGCTTTATCTAATAAATGGGAGCTACTCCAGAGAAAGAGATATATCTTCATTTCTGTAGTTGCAACTCAAGTCTTTATGAATGTGAGTTTCTGGATGAACTCATCAGTCAGGAATTAAGGAGTTGGGATACTTATCCCAACTCTCCTGTAAATCTCCTGTAAATAACCACTTGGACGCCCAGCCTCTTCACATTTACTGTCACAACTCTCCAAGCCTTTGTTTTTAACCTTCTTATCACTTTTAATATGAATTAGTCCTGTCGGGACTAAACACACAGATTCAAATTTAGCCTTAGAGTTGGTCACTTAAACATTATTCCCTATTTTATCATCCAAAATTAAGCCCACTCCCCCAAATTGAGCATTGGGCTTTTTAAGTCTCAAACTTTTCCTTAGGTCTCTAAGGGTTCAGACCAGCCCTTAGCATCGAATTCCATGAAGGCAACTATTTGGTGTCCACAAGTAAACTGAAGGCTTGGGGAGGGAGATGCCACCAATCCTAAATTTTCTTTCGTTTCTGTCTAATAAAATGGAGGCGGACTGTATTAAATTCCCTCTACAGCTTACCAAAATTGGTAAAATGTTTTTTAAAACTCTGAACAAGAGTCCCATGGTCTTGTATCTTAGAAAGGGTCCCGAAATGGCTCTTTTTGGATGATTTTTAGAGACCTGTGCTGGCGGAAGCGGCTCTCAGGCAAAACTACCCAGATGAAGGCGGAGCTCCCTGTTGCCTGCCAAGGTATTTTACCTAGAATCTTCCGATTTTGCGTCCTAATTCACACTCAGCCACACTTGCTAGGGGATTGGTAGGCTAATAAAAGTCGAATAGTCATGGGGTGGAACCCCACAGTTTCTACACGAGGGACTCTGGCCACAAAACAGAGAGCGAGCGGGAGCAACCAGCCCCACGCCCCTTGCGCCTGGACTTCAGGCCACGCGAGGCTGCGGCGGGCGACCTCAGGTGAGCGACTAGGGAAGGGGGCGCTGGAGGCTCGTCCCAGCCCCCAGGCCTGCCTCGGGTCCCTCTCCGGGAGCGCCTTGACCTGGACCGCCATTCCTTTTGGTCTTTTCCTGCAAAAAAAAAAAACACCTGCTGCCGCGGATCAAGTACACCTGATACCAGACGTAGTCAACAGAAGGAGGAAAAGAGAAAACTCCACCCTCCTTAATTCCGTTTGGTTAGAGTCCGGGCTGCCAAATCCATTACATAATGCCAGCTCAAGCTGACACCTGTGCGGTGCTGGAGCTAGATCCGGTGCTGGCGGCCTCGGGCCTGGAACTGGGGCTCGGCAGCGCCCCGGCCAGAGGCCAAGGGGAAGAGGAACGAATTTCGGGCTGGAGGGCGGCGCCTCGGTCTGGGGGAAAGGTGGGGGCTGGATCCTGGAGGGGAGCCTTCAAGGGTGGCTCCCCAGTACATCCGGGGCGCGAAAAAGGCAAAGCCACGGTTTTGAGGATCCCGAGTCCTCAGAGGACATCCGACGCCCCTTGCTGCTCCAGGCTAGGGTGGGCTCCCTGGGGCGCCCCCTCCGGCCTCATTAGACGCGGGCTACTCACCTGCTGCGGGGCGCTCACTCGCGGCCCGCTCTCGCCTCCTGGGTACTATTCATGCCCATCTTGGAGGTACTCAAGGCGGGGCCTGATGGGATGCCACTTTACCCTGAAGGCGGACGGTGGCTTCATTAATCGGCCATCACTAAACCAACCCAAGAGAAACCCTATCCGGCAATGAGGGCGCGTCGGTATCTTTTACCTATAGATGAGCAGTTTGGGCAAACGGTGGTTAAAGCACTGAATCCTGCTCTCCCAAAGACCTGACTGTCCAGATCTTTGGGGTCTGCACCAATGCCTCCGTGAAAAAAAGATGAGTCCCCAAACTGCTAGGATATCCACAATCCTCCTCCCCAAACCTTCTGCTCCCCAGCTAAGGTGAAAGACCTCGGACCGTGTAAACTCCTCTGTCAGAACTTGTATTAATGTTTCCGAGAGTTTTCTACAAAAGAATTACAAGCTCCTCGGGTGACCCTTCCACCCACCAGGACACAGTGTCAAAGGAATTTGTCGTGGCGGTTTATAAATATCAAGAACTTGGATACTGCTATTGGAATAAACCCGGGCTTCCTTTCATACCGTTCTTTGGGATTTAGTTGATCCCCTGGGGACATGACTCAAGTCTCCCTAGTTCATAGTGGAAAATGCTTTTTGGGCTTTGGTTGGGGTGGGGGGGAAGCTAGACCTCAAGTTCCGTGTGGATCTTTCAAAAACAAAAACAAAACCATGCTCACTCAGCAAAAAGCAGGGACCTTCCCTGGACATCGGCAGGCTCCCCCTTCCTAGCGGGTTAAAATCACCAGGATCGACTGATTTCCTTGCGTCCTTCTCAAGGTCCCCCATCCCCACTTCCCCAGACAGAATCAATAGGCATGAGAAACGTCGTAGTTTCTGTTTCTTTCCTCTACCAATTTCAAAGACATCTGGACATTTTTTTTTTTGGTACTCTACACCCTAAATAAATATTCCTTTACATTCGTGTGCCCCTAAGACGGTGTAGACATGGGCCCCTCTCCCCGGTGGCTACCGAGTTGGAGAAATATGCCCAGAGGATCAGTGGGCTGGAGGGGCCAGAACGCGCGCTGCCCAGCCTCCAAAAGCTGGCGCGCAGAGCCAGTCCCGCCGAACCTGCGCTTGCGGAGAATGCTATCTTCACGGCAATTCAGCAATTCCCACCGAACAAAAGTTAAAGCGTGATGGCACTATACCTTGGCCCGGGTTACTCAGGCGCCTGTCTCCCATTTTGGACATGTTGGAAGTGTTGGGTTTGGGGAGGTGTGCTTTGTCTGGGTTTGGATTGCCTATATAAGCCCTGCTGGAGTACCGTACCGAGGAACTCGCCTTGATGGACTCGGGTGTTAATTAACGCGCGGCTAATTTGAGCTGGAGGAGCGGGAGGAGGCCGGCCGCGCCGCGAGCCGCGAGGGGCCAGTGCCCTCTAGTGGACACGAGGGGATATGCAGCTCGGGCTAGTCTGCCCGTGGGGCTCGGTAGCCGAGAAAACTTCTGCCTTCGTGGATGCCTGGTGTCTCCTCGGAATCCAGCGACGAGGAGTGACATTAGTCCCCAAATTAAGGGAGAAAAGTCCCTCAGCAAGTGATGTCAAGCAAGGGCCTTAGCTCTTCTGGTGTATCTGAAATCTAAACCAAACGCGGTTAAAAACGCGCGCGCGCGCGCACGCACACACACACACACACACAGAGCTATTTACCGTTCCTTTCGGCAGCGGAGGGAGAGCCTATGGAAGGGGTTTGAGAAATGGGCTCCAAGAACTTTGGTGAGGAAAGCAGGGCTTTCAAAGCTTCGGGGGTCTTCAGCCAGTCAGGGAAAGGAGTCAGAATGTGCTTCTGTAAACAAAGTTCATCAGTACTCCTATCACCTATTTCTGCTTTTAAGAATAAAAATAAATAACGAAGACGCTTAGTTGGCTCAACAAGAGGAAAGCAAGAGAACAAGTGATGTGTTGAACAGCCCATATGCCTCTGAGTTTACACCCTTCAGGCAAATAAGACAACACCACAGAAAAACTAATAACAATAACACATAAGAGCCTTTTCGCATAATAAAAACAAAGAAAAAGGCCAGGAGGATAAAATGACCTGTACCCCCCCCACCCCCTTCATTTATTTTATCAGTTACTAAACTAGTGCAGAAGTTGTTTTGGAAAAGATGGTGCCCGCTCTGCGTGCGTCAAAAGCAAAACGTGGGCCTTGGTAATTCAGACCGAACGTCCCTTTTCTGAATAAATGGAATTCTGTATTTTCTCTTTCCCCATTCCAAGCACACCTCAGCAGAACACAGAAGCTGGAGAGGCCCCAATAAAATCCCACCGCCTCGGAGCTCGGAGTCCCGCCGTCTGGCAGTGGCTAAGCTAACCTTGCCCACCGCTGTGGCTGCCCGGGCCCTTCCTCCCGGGTCCCGCCCTTATGGCATTTGAGGATTTTTTTAGTCTCCTTTCACTCCGCCCCCCACCCCCGGGGCACTCTTTACCTGAGAGA
>NW_006795034.1:296588-298527 GCF_000442215.2 Lipotes vexillifer
GAAGCCAGAGTTACGAGTCGCTCGGAAAGGGAAAGTGGGGATGATCCCCTCCCCCCAGGGTAGCCTCCAGCCGGTCGCGGGTCCTGCCTCCCTCTGTGCCAAGCTGTTAATCGGGTACCCGAATCTGTCCTTATGGACCGGGAGGCGGATCTGGGGAACCCGAGGCATTTCCTCTTCCCAAACCGTGTGCACAGTCCGCCTGGGGCTGGTTTTACACCGCCAGTGACAGAATCCGTGCCTGGAGCGCGGTAGTCGGGTGGCGCCGGCACGTACGGCAGGAAGCGCGTCTGGGGCCCTCTGTCAGGGGACAGCAGTCCTAGGGAGGAACAGCGGGGACAGAGAGACAGTCACTCCTGAATAAAGCTTGGGCCACGGGGGAAGGAAGAGCAGAACTGGGCACTGGGCGGGGGAAGAGAGCAGTGTTATTTCTCCGAACTTTCCCCTCTCCCCTTTGTGTCTTCGGAAGTGTCCTGTAAGTAAGTCGCAGAGGCCCTGAGGCTGAGGAAGGAGTAAGGCCTCTCTCCGCAGGGCTGTGTCCGGCTTCCCCAGTTGACTCTGGCCGTGGGGGGCTCAGCTCCGCCCATCCCCTCCTTTCTCGGCCAGAGAGGTTGAGGGTCCCCTGTGAATTTGCCCCTGTGAGTAGGACCGTACAGAGTCGGATGTCAGCCACAGGGTACAGCAGCAGCTACCTTCCGAGCAAGGATGTCAAACTGCAGTGCTGGGGAGCAGGGTGGTGGTGGTACTGAACCCCAGCAGGGAGAGAAATGCGCGGTGAAAGGGACCCCACGGGGGCCGAAGATTTCACTGCAGGCCAGAGAGGAAGGCTTGAGAGCCGGCTGCGTGAAACACAAGCATTTTAAGTCCCCAAAATAAAATATAACTTATAATAAAAATACAACAATAAAATAATAGATTTTCATAGATAAAAGCGAATGGTAATAGTTTAAGAAATGATCTCTTCAGTAAAGTAACCAGGAAACAGAACAATTCTCAACTTTAAAACTCCCAGACGTGACCCGCACAGCAGAGGAGCTTCGGTCGGTAGGCGTTTTCCTCAACCTCCCCTCCACCGCGCCCCAGGAGCTCCCTGTAACTCCGGGGTGAGAAAAACCCATCAACTTGGGAATCAAATAAGCACAAAACTTGGAGCGCCCCAAGCAAGGACCGACTCGCGTTCCTGCCCCCTTCGCTTAACCTCTGTGCCCCCGGGAAGTGGCGCGAGTCACCCTCAGCACCACTTGGGGCGCTCAGAGCGGAGCTCCCGCCCGCTGGCCAGGCGACCGCGCACCTGAGGCCAAAGTTGGGGACCTATACCTAGCTTCGAGCAGTCTCCAAAACGGAGTCCTGCCCGGCTTGGGCCCTTGTCATTGTGGGGACTTACCTTTGGCCACGCAGCAGCCCTTTTCGCCCTGCCATTAGAGGCCAAGCCAGGGATCTCCTCACCGTAAGCTGGCACTTACCAAGGGCGCACCTGAGCCCACCAGGCCCCCAGGGACCCCGTCTCAGGCCCTGATTCACCCTTGTTGGTGGCGCTCACAGAAGCCCTCCTCAGCCAACATCTAAGTGGGCGCCGATGAGGAACAGCCTCAGGCTTGCCTTGGAGAGTCAAAATAGCGAGCTTTGGGCGCTCGGCGTCGCCCTGGACCCTCTCCACCAGGGTAGAGGCGACAGGGCTTACTTCCCGGTTCTCAGTATCCCAGCAGCCCGTTCCTGCTGTTAAAGGGGTCGCCCTCTTCTCAAACGGTTCGTGTTCTGGATCTTTTCCCAGTAAGATTTAGAAAAGGATGAACTTGAATAGTTGGCCCCTAGAACCTCCGAGAACTTGGCCAGCGAGTGGCCACCCTCTATTGCTCGTCCTCCCCCGGGTTCCCGACCGCTAGTGGGGATGGAAAGACCCAAACGCAGGGCAAACCCCCCTCCTCCCCAACTCCCGCGCGCT
>NW_006795034.1:298659-356075 GCF_000442215.2 Lipotes vexillifer
CTTCCGCCGCCCCGCTGGGAATCGGAGCGACTGTCTCTCCCCAACAGTTTATTTGGGAAATGTGTGTGTGGGGGGGACAAATCTAGAGTCTGGGATGTTAGATGGAGAGGGGGTCGCAGGCTCAGAGCGCCCAAGGCCTGGTGAGCCCCGAGGCCAAAGAGCAGGTGGGCTCCCGGAACCCGGGCCCCGAGCCGGCAGCCGCGCCGGGGCTCCGCGCAAGGGTGGTGCTGAATCCTTCTGTCCCGGATCCCTGCTATTAACGTTTCTTTCTTGGCTAGAATTATAGATTTTACGTGTGGAGTTATTTAAAAAATAAAATTGAACTATTTAAGCGATTCTCTATACTAAAAAGAACCCGAAAAGCCTCGCGGTCTTTTTTTCTCTGATCTTTTTCCTATCTTTCTTTCCCTGAAATTGCAAAAATTTTAGCACCTGGGCGGAGGGTAGGGAGGATGAACCGCCGGGAGACTGAGGCGTGGGACCCGAGGTCTGAAAGTGAATTTTTCACTACCTATTTTACCCTCAACGTCTCATTCCATCTTAAATGACGAAGACGACGACGATAATCTGAGCGGTGACACGAGTCTATTTTGCTGATCCTCCTTTCAGTTTGGGAAAATCTTGGGAATCAAACGGCAGGAACTTCGATTCCTGTCCTGGAACTTTTGAATGAGGGAGGATACCGACTGCCGCGCTCGGACTTGGGAGACAGCACCTTCGGAACCCCTGGGAGCCGCCTCCGAAACTCCCTGTGCGCATTTAACCCCCATCCTGACGTTGCCACACCACTGACCCTCTAATCTCGTCCTATTCCATTTCCTCTACGTGCTTTTGTCAGCCCATCCCTCGAGATGCTCCAGGCAGAACCTCCCTAGTGGAACTCCACGGTGCGGTTCAAAGACGCTTAGGACAGCCCGGGGGAGGCTGAGCTTTGGGCTGAGCCTCGGGGCGGACCTGACTTTGGAGCTTAGGCGGGGTGCTCAGGACTCTGTGCTCTTGTGGACTAGGGCACCTGGGTGGGGAGAAAGGTGGGGCGGGTCTCCAGCAAAGGTTAGGTAGAGGCCCTGAAGAGCGCCGTTCTACCGCTCCTGTGAGCGTGGACGACTGATAATCTCCGTTTGGCCTCAGTCTTCCTATCTGCTTTAGATAAACTTTAAGGATATTTATTCTTACTAAAGTGACTCCCCCACCCCATATATCACTTGTCCTCTCGCGCCCCCAATCATAAATCTTTTATTTTTAGGGTTAATTTAAAAGAACTACAAAACTGCATGTCAGGATTTACCTGCCCATATACTTCTGTTGATGGAATTTTTTTTTAACTTAATTTTTATTTCTGTGGATTAAAAAAAATATCTGGAAAGTATTTGGCTTATGAGCTAAAATAGTTACCATTTATTTAATAATTTTAAAACACTAGGGATTGAGCTAAATGCTTTATCTATTTTACTCTCATGAAGTCTCACAACAACCATGTAAGACAGTTTTATCTTCTCTTTTCTTCCCTTCCTCCCGATTTGAAAACTGCAGTGCAGAGGCACTGACTGACTTTCAGGAAGGTACAGGAGTTAGTGAGTGGCAGAGGCAGAGTTTGAACACACCAGAGGTCAGCAGGGTTTTCAGGTGAGGCCGTATTCCTCCAGTATTCTCCAGTACCTTCTAACCAATGGTTCTTGGTGCCCACTAAAAGGGAAAGCTGTGGTTTAGAAGTAGAAACTGTGGGTAGCTAAGTGGAGCTGACTTCCAGTACAGAAAGCTTGAAACAGGCTTGTGTTCCCACCCCATTCAGTGCTCTTCACAGGGGCAGAGTCAAATCCTGTGTGATGTTAATTCTGGTCCTATCCTTTGCCAGTCCTCTGCCAGGAACGCAAAATAATATTTTGCTACTCTCCTTGGTGGTTTATTTTTAAAATGTGAGGTTAGAATTGTGAAAGACGTAACTGAATGACATAAAGGGGGAAATCAAGTGCCAGAAATAAAGATTATAAAGGTGATAGTCCCTCAAAGGTTGTTGGTAATAACACCAACACAGAGAGGAAATTAAGTAATAGCTTAATGAAATGTCATGTTTTTTAAACAATTACTTTTAATTTTATTGGTTCTGATACGGAGAATCTTTGTATTCAAAGTTTTTTTTTTAATTTAGTGTATCTTTGTATTTTATGTATCTCATTTAAGACAAATGAGATAAAATTATAAAGAGATTCATCCTATATATTATGATGTGAATAATAAAGTAAAATTTGAAATAAAGCCGTCAAAATATGCATGCAAAGCATTCATCTGGGGAGATTATGTACTTATTTGAATAAAGTCACTTCCCACAATGTATCTGGATTTTTCTCCTTCTCTTCCTTTTCCCCCTCCCCTTCCTCCTATCCTTTTGCCTTTGGAATCTATTTCCGAGACACAAGAAAATAAGCCTCATTAGTTTATTTTTACTTCCACTGGTATTTTTGAAAACATATAAAAGAAATATCATCTTCCGATATGCCAGTTTGAATACCTTTTCCAACTGCTGCAGACACTCAGAACAATATGTGCAATCTCAGAGAAAGTGTGCAATGGCAGCTATTTTTTGAGATGTTGCTTCACAGTTACAATAGATTTACTATTAGGTTAACATTAAAATAGATGATCCTATAATATTAAAAAATAACATTTTAAAGCTACCATTGTGATGTATTTAGTACTGCAAGCGCTTTTAAAATTAAGGAAAGCACAAAGTCTTATAAGACACAATCACAACACACAGACAAGGACATTGCACTTCATCATAGCTCTAGGGAAAAACATTCATTTGCTTTGTAGTTGTACATATTCTATTGTAGCAAGGAAACATTTATGCTTTCTTCCAAAAATACTCTAGAACCGCTATTTAGAATGGCTGAAATTTTGAGTGTAAAGTAACTTTGTCTTCACATATTTAGCTTTCCATTCTTTTCTCCTTCATCAGCCAAACTTAGTTTTTCTTTCTTCTAGTCTTTTAGGTTCCCATTCTTTGCCTTCCAAGACAATGATTAGATCACACGATAAAATGAATCCATGCTATTGTGTTGATGATGATAAGTGTGTTAATGTCCAAATCCTAGGCCACAGTCCCTTCAAGCTTCCCAGTTCCGAGTTAATTGTAATGAATGTATTTGGAGGGAATACTCTTGCTTTTGCCATCTAACTTCAAGCGATGGCTGCATAGCCATACCACATAGGCTCACTTTTCTAAGGCTGGCCTGTCTTCATGCTTAAACTCATCAGTGCAATTACGGAGAAAACCCATTAGAGAAAGAACTGGGACAGACATCTCTGGAACATAAGACTGCTGAGTCAAAAAATGGCAAAGACAGGATTTGAATTTAGACAGCTTGGGAGACCAGTTTCTAACTCTCAGACAATTTTAAAAGAGCATTCAATGGCACTTTAAATTATTGGGCTTGTGTGAGAAAGAAGACTGCTCTCCTCCTGTGTTAAAATTACGTTCACTGGGGCACAGGTTCGAGCCCCGGTCCGGGAAGATCCCACATGCCGCGGAGCGGCTGGGCCCGTGAGCCATGGCCGCTGAGCCTGCGCGTCCGGAGCCTGTGCTCCGCAACGGGAGAGGCCACAACAGTGAGAGGCCCGCGTACCGCAAAAAAAGAAAAACCCAAAAAACAAAAAACTATGTTCACCTTTCTGTCCCCAGAACACTTTACTCTTAGTCTTTGAAGTTGCTGTTCCCTAAGTCTGGAACTCTTCCCCCAGAAATCAAGACGGCTGCATCCTTCTCATTGTTTTCTCAGGAAGCATTCCCAGGCCAAATCTACCCCATCAGTCTTTCTCTGCCACATTCATGTTTTTAAAAAAATCTATAACATTCTGAAAGAGCTTTGTTTCTCTTTTTATTTGCACTTCTTTTCTTTGTCTAATTCCCTTTGCTAGACTATACACCCCCAAGAAGTCAGAGGATTTGCTTTCTTTACTTGCCACACGACATGTAACTCCCTAAATATTGAATAAATTATTAAATGTGTTTTTCTGTATTTTAAATATGGTTTTTGGACGTCTCTATCATTCGCCATTCTTCACTTTCCACAAGAAAGTGCCTGTTCTGGTTTGCTTTTCGAATAACACAATAAACTTCCTCACCAGAAACTAAAATTCTGTGGGGGAAGGCAGAAACTTGTTTAGAAATTAATGCAGAGAAATAGCTAGTTAGAAAGAATACTTGCTATATATGCCATGTCTTTAGAAGTCAGTTTCATGTTGCATGTAGATTATACAAACTATCAAGAATATATTAATTGTTAGTTACTTTCATTCATTTATTCATTAATTCAACAAACACCCATAGAATGGCTATTCTAAGGTTGGTACTATGCATTCAAAGACAATTGATGTGGTTCCTTCCCTGGCAGGTTAGAGCACTACCTTGACAGGCACTATCCTTTTAGGCAAAAGGACAGAACTGCAGCGAAAACGAATTGCAGTGCATCTAGTCCTTTCTCCATTTACTTTCATTCCCCCCTTCTTTAGACACTCTATATCAGGCTCTCCCTATTCCTCAATCATTTGTAGAAAAAGTATCTGATAAAGTTTCATACTGAAGTGTAAAAGATTTACATTGGCTGTCTTCTACATATACTTACATTGTATCCAATTAGAAAGTAAAGGACAAGCTGTTTAATTGTGGACTTTCCAAACCAGAAAGGAAAAAATAGTTATTTTTAAAGCCAGTGTCCTCGAAATCACGCTACCTAGGATACTGCTTACTTTGCTTATTTGTAAACTTTGAGAACTTAACACTGAACAGCAAAAGGAGTTTTCTGTAAGATCTAACAGGTAAGACTCCATGGATATATATATTTTTTTGCGGTACGTGGGCCTCTCACTGTTGTGGCCTCTCTCGTTGCGGAGCACAGGCTTCGGACGCGCAGGCTCAGCGGCCATGGCTCAAGGGCCCAGCCGCTCCGCGGCACGTGGGATCTTCCCGGACCGGGGCACGAACCCGCGTCCCCTGCATCGGCAGGCGGACTCCCAACCACTGCGTCACCAGGGAAGCCCCATCCTCTTCTTGATGCTCCTCCTCCTCTTTCTTTCTTATTTTTGCTGTCTTTCTTCTGGAAATCCAGAAGATACAGGAAAATGCTATCCATTTCTATAACTAACCTGTAGCAAAGATATATTATGGAGAATAACAGACTTTTACTAAGTTGATTTGTGATCATTTAATTCAAAATGTCATATAAACCCTTCATCAAGGGCAATAAGAGGTGTGGAAACTTACCACTCAAGTATATATATATTTTGTAAATTTATTTATTTTTGGCTATGTTGGGTCTTCGTTGCTGCACGCAGGCTTTCTCTAGTTGCGGCGAGCGGGGGCTACTCTTCGTGGAGATGCGTGGGCTTCTCATTGTGGTGGCTTCTCTTGCTGCGGAGCACAGGCTCTAGGCGTGCGGGCTTCAGTAGTTGTGGGACGTGGGCTCAGTAGTTGTGGCTCGTGGGGTCTAGAGCGCAGGCTCGGTGGCTGTCGCGCACGGACTTAGTTGCTCTGCGGCATGTGGGATCTTCCTGGACCAGGGCTTGAACCCATGTCCACTGCATTGGCAGGCGGATTCTTAACCACTGTGCCGCCAGGGAAGCCCACTCAACTATATTTAAAATTATAACTTTGAGCCTTGTCTTGCACCCTTCGGGCTGTTATAACAAAATACCATAGACTGGGTGGCTTATAAACAACAGAAATTTATTTCTCACTGTTCTGGAGGCTGGAAAGTCCAAGTTCAAGGCAGATTCAGTGTCAGGTGAAGACTCACTTGCTGGTTCATAGACAGTGGTCTTTTCAATATAACCTCGCAAAACGGAAGGAGGGATCTCTCTGGGATCTCTTTTATAAGGGTGCTAATCTCATTCATGAGAGTTCTGCCCTCATGACTTAATGACCTCCTAAAGGCACCATCCCCAAAGGATTAGGTTTCGACATATGAATTTTTGGTGGATACAAACAGTCTACAGCAGGCCTATTCCCCTTTCTTTAGTAATAATAGCTCTTTTCCTTTGAGGATGATATCATGACACCTCTCATTTGGGAAGACTGGTGATAGTAACTTCTCTGTTCCATGAATGCCTTTTTCAACCTTAAAATAGTATTTCTAACAGCTCTCCTGATGCATTTTATTTCTCAGAACATGAGTTTGCAGAGAAACAGAGTGAAACATTTTTTTGAGCACTCTGGTCAATATTCAGACAATTTCTCCCTCTAGTTTGCCAAGCAGATTATTCCTTCGTATGTTTTCTTTCAAAGTCTCACATGTTATATACACTAAACCTTTTAAGTGTCTAGAAATTTGGAGGTTATAAGCTATTTGTTTTATTCAGGCTTTGAAGGTGAACCAGATGAATAAACTGGGGTGGGAGGAGGGTTGAAGGGAGAGAGAGAGAGATGTTCAGGCCTCAGTCATCATGACCAGGCAGTCAGTGGCCATGGAGGAATTACTTGGGAGGGATGGTCAGTTCTGGGGATCTATTCATTTGCGGCCCTCTCTCCTTGGTCCCACTAGGATACTAGTTAGTAACAACAGCAGTCTCTCCTAAGCCTAGGGACTTGAATTATTCATTAGTCAAACGTAAATTATCATTTAGAGGCAGGTGACACACATGTTTTCTCGAACAATTATTATCACTAATCATCATTTTCCACAGTAATTTGTATGCTCTCATTATTAGCCCTTGATTTCTATGTAAATCCTTTTCATAAAACTGCCACAAGATGCAAGTTTTTTTTTTTATTGGCTCTCTTTACCTCTTGATATGTTTCTTGGCATTTTTGCACCTTCATCTGGCACTTGATGGTTGGGTTTTCGGATTAGGCTGACTGTTGACATGCCCAGATAAAACATTCTTTCATTGAACATATTGCATTTGTAGGGGAAGCCACCTTCTTTCACCTTCTGCCATATTGTACCCATATTTTTTTTTACATCAATTGTCCAAACATTGACTCTCACATTTTCCCCTTTTTGATTTTCATTGTGCACCATATTTGACACTTTAACTACTTTTACTAGTTGTCCATGCCTTGTCACAAAGACCGAAGCTGACACAGGCTTTGCCTAAACAGTTGCCTTGAATAAGTACATTTGCCGTACGGATTTCCCTTTCAAATCCTGTAGAGTATCTTGGAGAATTTCCTGTTTCTCTTTTATTACGGTTATATGGGTTCTGGGACTTTACTTGAAAAGAGCTATCTTTCTTTGTAACATTTATTTTATATCTCCTAGATTCAATTTTTAAATGAACTTCAGAAAGAGTTCTTGAAATCACCTAGTTTACGGCAGCATGGGTCCCTGTCCAGTTCATAGGGAAATGATGGAGATTTGCTTATAATTCCACTGGCTTGTGAAGCTACATCTTGATCTAATATAATACCTACAAGTCTTACTTTTAGAATAAACCTCATTACACTGGTAAGGGGAGGGGCAGACGCTCTAGAAAGTGTCAGTGCGTTAATTCCCAGAATTTATAGGTTAAGGCTCTAAGACTCAGATCATCTCATTCAAGTCCTGGTTTCCTGATTTATCAACTGTGTGACTTTGTGGCAAGTTACTTAACCCCTCTGTGCCTCAATTTTTTCTCACCTGTGAAGGTTTAATGATTATGCCTACCTCACAAGGTCATTGTGAGGATTCCCTGAGTTAATGCATGTAAAACATTTACTGTCTGGCATATAGTAAGCACTTGAGTAGTGTCAGCTCTTATTATTATAATTATTATTATTATGGTGGCATGAATTTGTTTCTTGGAACAAGAGAAGGTAGAGTCTTGGTGAAATGGATACAGATGTATAGGTTTTTAATCCCCCAAAGTCAGGTAAGAACGGCCTGAAGCAGAGGCATTTCCTGTAGAGAGCAGGCCTAGGTGGCGGTCTCCAAGGGAAAGTGCTGGGTGGCGCCAACATCGTGACATCACCCCCACTGAGGGCATCGTGCATGGCCATGCACAAGTGTTCAGGACAAGTGTTCTGACTAAGCCCTCTCACGAAGCATTGCCTATTAAAGACTCAGAGGAGATGGAGATTTAATGAAGGGTTTAGTGTCTTTACCTAAAGAAATTGTGTGGCCTTAACAAAGCTATGTTTTTCAGTACTCCTTTCTGGGACCAATGCTGTGATGACACATCGTTTATGGATATCTCCAATTGGTTTCCTACATTAAAAAAATACTGTCTCAGTTTTAAGATTACCGGGTTCTTGCCTGCCACATTTTTAATTCATTAAGCCTGTATTCTGGCTCATTGTTGAGTCTTGTCATTTTGGTCAGAGATGTAACTGCAGTGCTGCTACATGAGCTTGATGGTGTCTTTAGATAAAATACAATTTTCTTAAACAAGGAAGAGAAGCAGCTGCAAGATTAGTGATACAAAGACTGTAAAGTGAGGGTTTTCACTCCAAGACCTATCCAAACAGTTATCTGTGTCACCACACACATGCATGTGTGCACATACAGACAGAAATACAGGCAGAGGAAAACACAGGATGATGCTCCACATTGTTATGGAGCTTTCAGAAACACGAAGCCTCGGCACTCAATATTACATCAACGCAGAATAGTGTCACAATACCCAGCCTGCCCCTCATCCTTTTGACATTTCTGAAGAGGAAAAGAACCTCCGGCTGTTCACCCAGGCGCTGAATGAGAGGAACATACACTAGGTATTCCCAAAGGGATTCACATTCTAAGCTGGGTTAAAATAACTTCTATGCCTCCACATGGCAAATTAATTTTTCTATGTAAAGTAGAAACAACAGAAAAATTTGTCATCCTAGAAATGTAGTGTTTCACAGACCCTTAAATCATTGCCATCACAATTTAAAACTCAATTCCAGCATGCTGAATTGAAAAAGAAAAACTGGAAATAACCAGAGAGAAAAGATATATAAACACAAATCTAAACATAAGAGACAACAATACAGTCATTATTATACAGCAGGTATCTTTTCCTTAATCTGATGCCCTTGTTTTGGGAAAAAAATGTTATGTAATTGAAGTAAAGGAAAATAACTTGTAGTATTTTGGACACTAAAAAGTCTTGACTTTGGGGACTTCCCTGGTGGTGCAGTGGTTGGGAATCCGCCTGCCAGTGCAGGGGTTTGATTCTTGGTCTGGGAAGATCCCACATGCCATGGGATCCCAGCTAAGCCCGTGTACCACAACTACTGAGCCTGCACTCTAGATCCCGCATGCACCAACTACTGAAGCCTGCACAATCTAGGGCCCGCGTGCTGCAACTACTAAGCCCGCCTGCTGCAACTACTGAAGCCTGCACACCTAGAGCCCAAGCTCCACAACAAGAGAAGCCCCTGCTTGCCACAACTAGAGAAAGCCCTCATGCAGCAATGAATACACAACACAGCCAAAAAAAAAAAAAGTCTTGACTTTGTAGTTATGTTTCCTTTCTTACTTTGTAGTATATATTTTGTCTTTACCTAGAGATCTGCTTTGATGATATTGCTTATGGTATAACCCATGTGTTAGTATTACTGCCATCATATAAACAACTTGGTTAAGTTGGCGGAGGATGGGAGTAAGCCAGCCAGGATGTTCAAACTGCCTTGACAACAAGGGCTATACTTTAGAAAAATTATTTCATTTGCCAAAGCACCTCTACTACCGGTGTTCTGTACCCAGGATTTAAAATCTATTTGTTCAGTGAAGGGAAAAACAAAGAGAGCATCCCAGCCATCTCTCAGTCATGTCCTTTGATCCCAAATGACTGAAAAGACTATGATTTCTTGTTCAAGTCATCATCTTCCTCAATAAAGAAAAAAATTCATGGTCAAAGTCTGAATGAAATTACATACTCAGTTACCTGAGAACTTTGTAAAACTCTTCATTATGTTGGCTCTGTTTCATGAATAGATGTTTTTTGTAATGCAGGAATAAGAAATTCATCAGTCCGCTATTGCAAAATCCATAAAATTCGCCATTAGAGAATACTGACCTGTAGGAAAAAATGCAAATGAGCACATGATGACATGCAATTGCTTCTTTCTCCTATTCCTACTTCATGTTGGTGTGTCATAATAGTGAACAAATTATAAGTTATCTAGATAATATCTGGTCTTTCAACTTAAGATTATTGAATATTCTAACTTGCTTTGACTACATTTTTTTAGCCACCTTAAAGAGCTCTGGCTTCTTTCTGCTTATAGATATGACTTATTGCTAGTATGGCAGACATACATTATAAAATTAGCTAGAATTCTCTCAGAAAATCCCCCAAGGGGTCTGTGTAAAATAAGATGCAACATACAGGAGACTGGATCTGTAAGTAGAATACAACTCCTGATAATTAAATGATTTGGGTTATATGAAAAGTGTTAGAAAGGAAGAACGTGTTTCCATGGAATTATTCATTATTATGAATGGAGGGACCATCTCTTGCAAAGCTACGTAATCCTTAAATATCTGTGTATGATTAAATTTATTTGGAAATTCTGCATAAAATAACCAGGAATGAGACATTACTAGCTACTCAAATAATGGATATGAGAAATGACACTAACATATCTGTAAGATTATAGGACTACAAATAAAATGGGAAATGTGATAACATTTCTCCTCAAAAAATTCAATTTAATTTTATTTTCACACAGATAAAAATAAGCACTGTTGTATTAGAAACCATTTGTTTTGAGCGTAAATGAAAATATTATGTTAGTGTACTCTTCTTTGATTGAGCTTATGTCCTTATGTTTCAAACAGCTTGTTAAAGTCAGAAGATATCATATTTTTAAAATTATGTATTTAAAATTTTTTGAGTATAAAATATTTCAAATGTTAAAAAATGCAAACGGGGGGCTTCCCTGGTGGCACAGTGGTTAAGACTCCACCTCCCAATGCAGGGGTTTGATTCCTGGTCAGGGAAGATCCCACATGCCACGGAGCAACTAAGCCGTGTGTCACAACTACTGAGCCTGCGCTCTAGAGCCAGCGAGTCACAACTACCGAGCCCATGTGCTTAGAGCCCGCACTCTGCAACAAGAGAAGCCACTGCAGTGAAAAGCCCACGCACGGCAAGGAAGAGTAGTCCCGCTCATCACAACTAGAGAATGCCTGAGCGCAGCAACGAAGACCCAATGCAACCAAAAAAAAAAGCAAACAAAATAACAGAAATCTTTATTATCACCAACCACATTGGAAAGATTTTTTTTTTTTTTTAAAGAAGATGTTGGGGGTAGGAGTTTATTAATTAATTAATTAATTTTTGCTGTGTTGGGTCTTCGTTTCTGTGCAAGGGCTTTCTCTAGTTGTGGCAAGTGGGGGCCACTCTTCATCGCGGTGCGCGGGCCTCTCACTATCGCGGCCTCTCTTGTTGTGGAGCACAGGCTCCAGACACACAGGCTCAGTAGTTGTGGTTCACGGGCCTAGTTGCTCCGCGGCATGTGGGATCCTCCCAGACCAGGGCTTGAACCCGTGTCCCCTGCATTGGCAGGCAGACTCTCAACCACTGCGCCACCAGGGAAGCCCTGAAAGATTTTTTAAATATATAAATTTATTTTTATTTTATTTATTT
Organism: Lipotes vexillifer; assembly: GCF_000442215.2. Taxonomy (NCBI): domain Eukaryota; kingdom Metazoa; phylum Chordata; class Mammalia; order Artiodactyla; family Lipotidae; genus Lipotes; species Lipotes vexillifer. The sequence goes on from NW_006795034.1 coordinate 310,210, forward strand.
TTCTCTTGTAGCGGAGCACAGGCTCTAGGCATGCGGGCTTCAGTAGTTGTGGCGCTCAGGCTCTAGAGCGCAGGCTCAGTAGTTGTAGAGCGTGGGCTTAGCTGCTCCACAGCATGGGGGATCTGTCTCCTGCATTGGCAGGCAGTTTCTTAACCACTGTGCCACCAGGGAAGTCCCTGAAAAATCTTATTTTTTGCTTAGTCTCTCTTTTTTAAGAAAAGAAATAGGGCTTCCCTGGTGGTGCCATGGTTGAGAATCTTCCTGCCAATGCAGGGGACATGCGTTCGATCCCTGGTCTGGGAAGATCCCACATGCTGCGGAGCGACTAGGCCCGTGAGCCACAACTACTGAGCCTGCGCATCTGGATCCTGTGCTCTGCAACGAGAGGCCGTGACAGTGAGAGGCCCGTGCACCGCGATGTAGAGTGGCCCCCGCTAGCCGCAACTAGAGAAAGCCCATGCACAGCAATGAAGATCCAACACACCCCAAAATAAATAAATAAATTTAAAAAAAAGAAAAGAAATAAAACATTATAAATTAGCTATCCCTCAACCTTCTAATCCCTTTTCTATTCTTTCTTTCCAAAGATAACCACTATCCAGAAGTTAGTATGTGTTTCTCCTGTGCATTAAAAAATTCTTCTACTACATATTTATATCTAAAAATTTTCTTTTTCTCCAAAAATTATGTTTAGATTTTTTCCATGTTATTACATGCAAACTAACTGTCCATCAATAGAATAAATGAAAAACTATGGTTTATTCTCACTAGGAATAGTATTAGAAATAAAAATGAATAAACTAGATCAGAATGTATCAGCATATTAAGCTATTTTTAACCAACGGAAAGAACTCAAAAGTTATGTAATACTATATATTACTCATACTATATATTTCTTAATTCACTAAATATTTGTTGAAAGTTAATTCTACGCCAGGTACCATTCTAGCTGCTTAGGATGCCACAGTGAACAAAACTGATGAAGCCCTGTTTTGGCTAGCTTGCCACCTGGAATATGTATTGGTTAGGTCGGCTTATGGTCACTGTCAGGAAAAAGAAAGAAGAATCATACCCGGGAATGGTCAGAGTAGAATCCTAAATTTTCAAAATGTTTAAAATCCTTACAATATCTCTAAATGTAAATCTTATTATTTCTATTTACAGATGAGGCAACAACCCAGATAGGTTAAACAAATTTCCACGCAGCTCATAGTTGACCAAGAGGGTATTCAGATTCATTTGCTTCAACGTTTGTAATCTTTTGACACTATCGTGCTGCTGCTTTACCAATGTCCACAACACTGTAAATGAGACCATAAGGATTTAAGACGTTTCTTAATCCATAATAAATTATATCTTATTCCTAAGGACTTAAGATATTACTTATTACATAATAAAATAGCACTAGACCAAGACTGGAGACTATTTAAATCTATATGATAGTTTATAATAAAATGAGTGTTGGTGGTTTTGTATTTCTGTGGGACACTTCCTTGCCTGCTCACCTTTTTTACACATGTGTATCTTTACATCCTTTTCTTCAGTGTGAAGAAACACTGGGAGGTAATACAAGAATCACTCTTTGATGTTACCCAGGAAAAATAGAGGAGTTAGTGACCTTATACTTTAGGCCCAAATACCTACTTTGTAGAATGAGGATTTCTTTCCTTTCTTTTCTTTTTTAAATTTTTATTGGAGTATAGTTGCTTTGCAATGTTGTTAGTTTGAATGAGGATTCCTTATGCTCTTTCTGCTTGCCCTCCAACACTGACTGGCTGCTTGGTTGTGCTCAGCCTTGTGGTGGTGATAGACAAAGGAAGATGAGCAAAAGCCAAGTTGAGAAGTATTTTGTCTCATTGAGCTTATATTCTAAGACAGATATGCATGTAGACAAAATCAAGACCTCTTTTCTGCTGGGTTTTTTTTTTTTTTTTTTTTTTTTTTTTTTGCGGTATGCGGGCCTCTCACTGTTGTGGCCTCTCCCGTTGCAGAGCACAGGCTCCGGATGCACAGGCTCAGCGGCCATGGCTCACAGGCCCAGCCGATGCACGGCATGTGGGATCTTCCCGGACCGGGGCACGAACCCACGTCCCCTGCATCGGCAGGCGGACTCTCAACCACTGCACCACCAGGGAAGCCCATCTGCTGTTTTATTGTATCAATCTGGTTCGTGTTCATGAACTATATACACATTATTTATGTGTGTGCATATGTGTGTGTATGTGCAGGCATGTGTGTGTGTAAGTACCAAATGTTAATCAGTTATATACATGTATTTGATTAAATGCACAAAAACAAAGTCCCAATACTTCTTGAAAAATATTTTATGTTTTAATGGTTTGGGATCTTTTTTTCTTACTAATTAAGAGAAGAATGCAATGTCCTCCCACTGGTAGCTCCAGAGTACTTACACAGATAGGCCTTGCACTTAATTTCACTAAGGGCACCTCAAAATGCACCTGGGCCTTTTACTTTCATTTGTGTTTTCCTGTACTTAACCCTCAAGGGATGGGTAGATGCATGGTCAGTTTTATAGGAAAGTGGTTTAATATTACTGGTTGCACTGACTATCACTTTGGGTTCTACACATATTGCAGCTTCAAATAGTTTCCCCAGGAGAAAAACAAATGAAGTCTCTTTTTGGATGGTTTAGAGACAGAAGATTAAACATTCTAGCTTTCTTTTTTTTTTTTTTTTACTTTTTTTTTTAAACATCTTTATTGGAGTATAATTGCTTTACAATTGTGTTAGTTTCTGCTTTATAACGAAGTGAATCAGCTATACATATACATATATCCCCATATCCTCAAGTGCATTCTCTAGTAGGTCTGTGTCTTTATTCTAGCTTTCTTTTTCTTTTATTTTCTGAGGTTCAACATTATATTTAGCAAAACTTGGTAAGAATATGGTATAGGAACCCTCGATAGCAAAACAGTCATTTAATATTCTGGATTACATAATGCCTCCATCCTCGAAGTAGTCAGTTTATTTGATGTGCATTGTTATATTACATCAGTCTCAATATAATCATATTAATTTATCTCTTCAATTTTAGCATTTGTGATCATTTGATCATGACCGAGCTGAAGTTTACCTCCCTTTATCTATGAATATTGTTAATATTTGTCAACGAATATTGTGGGAAAGTAGGTTCAAGGTATGCAAGAGAAAGAATAATTTTGGGCAGCTTACCTTGATTTGAATCGAGGCTGGATGAAGTGTGATTTTCTGTATTGACGGAGGCCTTACTACACCTCAACAGGAAGCACCATGGAGTGAGAGCTCCCACTACTATCAATACTTCGTGTGTAATATTCTGAATATGAGATTTCTTTTCACATAATCATTTTTTAAATTGAGGTAAAATTTACATGGAGTGGAAACACAGACCTTAAATGTGCAATTAAGTGAATTTTGACAGTGTCCCAATCACCCCAGAAAGCCCCTTTGTGCCCCCCTTCCAGTCAGTCCCCCCACCCACAGTCAACCACTGCTCTGATTTCTATTACCATAGATGAGTTCTGTCTGCTCTTGGTCTGCATATAAATAGAATTATACAGTATGACCTCTTTTGTGCTCAATGTCTTTCATTCAATATAATCCTTGCATACATTTTAATGAGTGATGTTTAAATAATTATTATCACAATTAGCACCAACGTCGGTTACATTCTGGTTTATGTAATAACTAGTTGTGTATAATTTTCTAAATACAGAAGTTCAATGCATCCTGTCTCATATTTCTTGATTCTATATTTCACAGTAGCTTTCTCTTCTATTCTCAGATTTTACAAAATGCATTATTAAAGGCAGGAAGAAAACTGGCCTTTAGCAAAGTAGTTGAGCTCTCAAGCGCTGTTGTATATTCTCTTGTATTGTTGTCAGTACCTTTAAAAAGGATTCTGGAGAGGATGCCCGACTGAGGAAAAATAAACCATTTTTCTGAGTTTTTTTCTTAGTAAATGAACTCAAAGGAAAAATACAAGCACTAACAGAGAGTTTAGGAGGAGAGGTGCTGAAAAGTATTATCCTTTTATCTTAGGATAAATTATAGATAAATTAGATAAATTTATCTTAGGATAAATTTTTTGATTTGGCCAAATAATTCCTTTAACATGTTTTAAAGGTAAAACTTTGTGCATGCAAAGAACATAAACCAAGATATTTAATTTGGAGGACAGGAAGGTGGGGCGGAAAAGTTGGATTATTTTAGCCTTCCAACTCGTACTTGGTAACTTAGCTGATGAATTAGGAAATACCAGAAAGTGGCATACTCTCCATATCATTTCAGCTGATGGTATGGACAGAGAGGTTAGCAAGGGTGACGTGTTTTCTGTGTTCTAATACTGTTGAGTTGTGTTGGCCAATTGTGGGAGCAGCTTGCAATGACCATGAGCCAGGCAGCTGTAAGTTCAACAGAAATCCAGTCAGGATCCCTTGACTTTGCAGTCTTAAAATTAGATGGCTCAATCGGATAAACAGATTCTTGATTAGGCAGAAAAAATTAAATCTTATGGGATGAATTCTGAAGTCGGTCAAAAAGAAATGCAGGTAAGTGGCTGGGAAAATGGCAAAGAAAACCCAAATATTCTTAGGAAATCATATTTGTGATTTAATTATGGGAAGCTTGTTGCTTTAGTAAGGCCTTTTGTTTGGCTAGTGTAGTCAACAGAGAAGCAAACTCCTAATCTCAAGGTTTCCTCCCGGTCAGCTGAAGGTGACAGTTGAAAGCTTCTGCACCTGGAGAATCCGTAAAGGCAAGCTCACCTGTCCTGAGGTTTTGAAAGTTGAAATTGAAAATGCACTGGACTTTTCCAAGGGCCTCTTCAGTCAGCAGAGAGCTTTCTGTAAATCCACTGTGTGGCATTTACTTTCGTTTGGAGTTTTTTCTAAACTAAAACCTTTCTCTTTTTGGATATAAGTAACATATCCTACAGTTCAAACATGAAAACGATATTAAAAAGTCTGTGTTGTCAAGTCTGGCTTCTACCCTGCTCACCCCTTCCCCCCAACCGCCATCACTTTGAAACTACTTTGTTGTTTTCCTTGTATATACTTCCAGTATTTCTTTATGCAAATATAAGTACATTGATTGTTTACTTCTCCCATTTTTCTCTGGGATCAGCATACCATATACTGTTCTATGATTGCTTTTTTTAATCTAACAATATATTCTGGAAAATTTCCGTATCAGTACATAGAAGTTTTGTTTGTTTTATGTTTCTTTTGAACTACTGCTGTTGGGCTGGACCACGCAGCCCTGCAAGCTCTGTACTTGCCCAGCCTCAAGACCTAGGAAAGAGCCCAGAGTCAGCGAAGAGCAATCAGTGGTTTAACGATGGGGGACCTTACATGTCTGAAGCAAGGTCCTGGAACAACACCCCACCGTGCGTGCGGCACACAAGCGGGCAGGACATGGGGCAGTCTTCGCTCCAGAAGGGAGGGAGGAGGTTACTAGTTATAGGGGGAATTGATGTCAGGTGGACTCATTGGTTATCAGGGAAACTAGCAGAGGAGCAGCCCCCTCACCACCCCTTGGATAAGCTCTCAAGGTGAAGATGTTTGGATCTAAAGATTAGAACAATCACTGGCTGGGGCCGAGAGCAAGTGCGTAGGCATTTACTGATTAGGCTCTATGGTTAAGAGGGAATGATCTTCCCTCTTGACTCACTGATGTCAGGTGAGCCGGGTGTAGGTGAAGCAGGGACTGCTTCAGCAGGAGCTGTACAGAAAGCAAGAGAACAGCCATCTTGGGTGGCCTGATCATACAACTGTATTCAATGTGTTGATGTACCACAATTTATTTAAACACTCCTTTATGGATGGGCACCTTCCCAATATTTTAATCATAAATGCTACACATACAAACTTTTGCATACAAACAGGTTTGCATTTCTAAGCAGACACTCTTGTAAAGAGAAACATGTGTACCATATGGAATATTCATGGAATAAATGCTTGAAGTAGGTAATTCTCTTTCTGTAACAATTACTTGTAGAAAAGTCTCTGTGTGTTGATATATTTGGCACCACTAGTGGGAAGTTTGGGGATGAATACCTGCAAAGCACTGCTTTCTCCATAGGTAGAGTGTGTGCTTTGGCCCTCAGCAAAGGGCCGTACCAAATCATCTTTGGGGAGAGGATGTGATATTCCCAAGAAACAAAAGAGCACATTGTCATCATCATAGGAGAAATGTGAATTTTGTTGACTTCTTTTTACTGTTATTTTACAGAGTATGGTAGCATGTATTTTGAGTAACTTTTCGGGCGAGTAAGGATCTATTCACTGATTAGCACCTATGAAGGTCTTAACTGGGCCTCGGAGCAACCCCGTGAGTTAGTCATAAATGAGAAAATTGGTGCTTAGAGAGAATAAATAACTTGACAAATGAAATGCTACCTAGCTTGTGAGGAGCAAAGCTGTTCTGATTCTCAACCAGGAGACTAGATAACCTCTGGAAAAACTGCATCCAGGGTCACTGAGCAGGCAAAATAAGAAAATGAAAGTCAACTCCATTACAGAGAAGCTACTCAACATCCATTACAATGGGTCTTGCCCTCACTCATGCACCAGCTGCAATTTCTTTTTCCTCAGGTTGCCTGGCCACTGCAACCTCCAGGCCCTGGTGCTGTCTTTGTGGAGTGGAAGGTGGGACAAGGGAAGCGACTTGGACCTCACATTTCTGGCTGTGGAGAGTTCGGGGAAAGTGCTTTCTTAACAACTTTCAGTTTAGTGCGGAATTGCCCCACTGGTAGTTCATGTTTCCTCCCTTTCAGCCTGGCCCTTGTACCAGTTACCAGATTCAAAGGGGATTACCATCTCTATTTGGCGTAGAGCAGAGGTTGGCTGCTAGATGGGTGCTTTAGGGCTGGAGGTTCTTCCTCAAGTGGGAGCTGATCAAGATTTGGGGTGTGATGGAGCCGATGATCTGGCAAGGTTGCTGCTAAAACCAGAAACCACTTTAGAGCCAGAAACTATGAACATTTTCCTACCTGTTTTCCTAACTATAACTCTCAGGCAAAAGTCCCCCAGGAAAGAGGCTGTACCTAGAAGAGGAGAGGTTAAAGGAATAGCCTCATTTTGGGTGATGGAGACATTTGCTCTCTGGAAATAGAAATGGTGGGAATTCAAGGGAGACACACAATGGGGAAGTGAACTTGACTTTCCACTTTCATCACTGGATCTTGCTTAGAAGTCTGTCTGTAAGGAGAATGTGTAGGAAAAGTGCCGTAAAATATGCAAACAAAATGGAAAAAGGACTTAGTTCACAAAATGAAAACTCAAGGTGCCCTGTTCTGCGTGGTTTGCCTTTATCAAATTCAATAACTCTATTTAATCCAGACTCCCAAACATCATTGAAATAAAATAACCACATCCAAATTGGACCTAGGGAGCACAAAGTGTAATCCTCTAGGCTTTGGTTAGGATGGTTCATGTCTGTGCTCTGCCCCCTTAGGTTTCCCCTAGCTCGAGCCTCTCACTGCTGTGGCCTCTCCCGATGCGGGGCACAGGCTCCGGACGCGCAGGCTCAGTGGCCATGGCTCAGGGGCCCAGCCGCGGATGGGATCTTCTCGGACCGGGGCACGAACCCGTGTGCGTGTGCCCTGCATCGGCAGGCGGACTCTCAACCACTGCGCCACCAGGGAAGCCCCCTCCCCCACCCCCCGCTCTCTTCTTTTAATCACAAACATTGTAAAAGATTCGTTCATACTCGCTGCCTGAAATTTCACAACATCTCTTAGACGGACTTCTGTGGTCTCTCCTCTCTCCCACGCCATTTTGCTGAGCTAGTTCTCAGATATCACCCTTCTTTGATCTCCGTCCTCTGGAACCCCAATAGAGCACTGCACACTGTTGAACACTTCTTTTCTTCCCTTCCTTGAAACCTCTCCATGCCTTGACTGCACTCTTCGGTTTTCCTTCTCACTGCTCCCTCCTGACTTTGTCCTTTTCCCTCTGTAGGTCTCCCCTCTGCACCATTCCCTTCCAAGCCCCCTTCTCCCTTCCCCCTTTGCCCTTTCTTCCCCTTGACACGCTTTTCAAAGGCACGGCTCCTCCCTGTTAGTAACATCCAAAACTTTACCTTCAGATTGACTGGTATCCTGAGCTCAAGTCTCTATTTACAAAATTCTCACATTCTTCTTGGATATCACTCAACCTCCACAGGCTGAAAACGGAATTAATTACCTTCCTGACAAAGCAGTGACCTCTCCATATCCAATTTGAACATTACTATGATCCTAACCATTTAAGCTTGAAACTATAAACAATTCCTTATCTATCATCACTCCTACCATAAACCTAATCATTTGTTGTACTTTAACAATTCCATCTCTTGTCATCTTTCACTTAATTCCTTAAACCCCAGACTTCTTAAATTGCAATTATATAATCAGACCCCAACCTTGGGAGCTTCCCGGCCTCTGTACACGGAGGGTAAGGAGAGACCAAAGAAAGAGGCAGACCACTCCAGATTGGTGGGTGGCAGGTTTAATAAGCAAGGAAACTTACACAGGCGGCTTATCTTGAGTGGCTGCAATATAAGTGAATCTCTACACCCGCTCACCAAAAACTTAAAAGTTTTGTTTCTTGGCTGAGCAGAGCGGCTTTCCGGATCTTAGTTCCCCGACCAGGGACTGAACCTGGGCCCACGGCAGTGAAAGCACCGAGTTCTGACCACTGGACCGTCAGGAAATTCCCTTAAAAGTTTATATAGAGGACTTAATGGGGGTTCAGTCATGTATACTGTCCAGATGATCTCAACACCACCTTGCTCTCTCGAGGCTGTGTTCTTGAAAACAGCTGCCACTGTGGGAACAGTGAGCAGAACGTACATTCCAAAGACGGGCAAGAGGGTGAGAGACCTCTGATAGCCCAAGTCTTCCTCTCCATGATCTCCGCCAACACCTACACATGCTATAGTTTAAACAGGGTGGGGCCATCAGTCCTGCAAATTTGTCTCTTGCTTTTCTATCCTTGTGCCTTAGTACCTACTATTTCCTCCTTGTACGTTGCTCTCATCCAGGACTGGAGTTGTAATTTGCAGGGTTCACTGCAAAGTGAAAATGTCCTTTTTTAAAGAGCAGGGAAAAAGTGCCTCTAAAGTTACTACAATTCAAGCCTTCCACTTTTTTTTCTGTTAATCACCTCTGTTCACATACATGATCTATTGTCCTAAATGACTTCACTTACAAGACACAGGCTCAGGGCTTCCCTGGTGGCGCAGTGGTTCAGAGTCCACCTGCCGATGCAGGGGACACGGGTTCGTGCCCCGGTCCGGAAAGATCCCACGTGCCGCGGAGCAGCTGGGCCCGTGAGCCATGGCCGCTGAGCCTGCGCGTCCGGAGCCTGTGCTCCGCAAAGGGAGAGGCCACAACAGTGAGAGGCCGGCGTACCGCAAAAACAAAACAAAACAAAAAACCCCCACAGGCTCAAAGGTTAGATTTTCAAGATGGTGACAACAGAACATGAAGCTAAGTGGAGGGCCACGTGTGACTGCAGAGGTCTTGTGCCCACAAGTCAGCCCTGTCCTTATCCATCTGGGCCTTTCTCCATCCTACCCACCTCCAAAAGACAAGTCAAAGAGTGCTTCGGCTGGGCAGATTACGAAGTGCCTATTCTTGGGGCTTCAGCTCTGTTCCAAAGATGGCCAAAGTGGTTCCCTTCTAGCACTTTGCAGATGTCTCTGAAAACACTTCCTATTTCCTATTAGCCTTTTAATCTCCTATTAGGTTATACATTTATTAATAGCAAGAGCTACATCTTGATTCATCCTAGAATCTACCACGAGATATGCATAATAATTGCTTAATAAATGCTTGCTGAAAATGGATAAAGAGAACAAAGAGAAAAGCACTGCTATTCTGAAGCCACATGCAGCGTTTCTGCAGGAGGCATTCTTTTTTTCATCAGAGGAGGAGTCACTGCTAACGCAAAAGTCCAGTTCTCCAGTCGGCTGGCCAGGGCCTCCTTGTTTTCCTTTTCAGTTCCTAAATTAGTCTCTATGTTGATCTTTCTAAGGACATTTCCTTTAGAAATTATATCAGTAATTAAATTTTGGTAATGGAGATATTTTGTAGTTTCTAAAAATGGATGAATTCACTAATTTCCTCAAATATTTAGATAGAAGCCTATGTTTTCAACCTCTTTTGGTTAAGTAGACTATTCTGATGAAGAAAAAAGAAATAAGTCTGGAAGTGCTTTTTACACACTTTAGTTTAAAAAATATTAAACATGGGGATATCTTGCACAATGAGTTTTGGAAAAGTCTGTGTAATTAAGCAAGTTATCAAAGATCTTCACGGAACTGCTTTGATAACAAAGTTGAGCCACTTGATAAGAACCTTGTACTTCCCACACTGGCTGGTTACATATATCACCCCAAGAGCAGGGAAACAATTCACACTCTCCCTCCCCGCCAAAACACAAATACCACTCTTTTTGAGTATTTTGAGTTGAAAACTGAGAAAGCTCACTTGTGCTTGTGGGAGAAGCTGCTTTAAAAAAACACGATAAAGTGGAATAAGTTTAAACAGCAAAACATTAATTAAAAAAATGCACCACAGACACTGCATCACTAAGAAAGCCAGTAACTTTACTGAATTGTCTGCAAAATACAAATTATACCTTATTTCCAGCAGGAGAAACTTTTGAAAATTCCCCACTTTTATTCACTACAGACAGCTGAATTAAGTCCCTTGAGATACACAGATGTGGTTTAACTTAGTTATAACATCTTGTCATCTAGTGGCGACAAAGTCCAGCTTATGCCGCTGTGAGCCTCTATTTGAATATTTGTTGCAAATGCTTGTATGCCCTCATTTACAAGCTATTTTAATTACTGTCATTTAATGGAAACAAGTCCCCAGAAAAAGAAAAAGAAGAAAAATGATACAGCAAACCATCTGAAGCAATCCAAGTCCTATGCCTACAGTGACCCAGGGCTGCTTCGCTCCAAGAGAACACTGGTAATGCATTCAAACCACAACAGAATCCGTCTCTTAGCTGACCTCTCTGAATTAAACTGAGGTATGGATCAATTTGAGGTATGAACAGGGAAGGCAAAATGCAATACCCGATTATGAAAATAACCCAAATGGACAAATTTAATGTAGAAGATATGTGGCTTGGATTGCTCCACATCTTTGGTTAAAACGTATTAAGAAAAGCCTTTAATTACATCTTGTAGTCTGAAGCATTCTAACAGACACCAGTATTCCATCAATCTTCAAAAGATCTGTAGTGGCAGGAAATTAACGCCATATAAGTGATGACATCACAGCAGATGGCACAAACGGGAACAGACGAAGTATGCCATGCTTAGGCAACAGCATTTATTGTGGGTTCAAGTGGCGGCTTCTTCTTTAAAAAAAAAAACAACTTTTTTTTTCTAAAGAAAGAAATACAAAGCATTTACTCTCTGGAGTAAAAAACAAAAACAAGGATAAAGGGGGCAAAAAATGCTATCTCTAAGTTAGAAGATGGGTATGTAAGAAAAATAAATACATAAAAGTGTGAGAGGGCAGACATTTTTTTAAAAAGTGTATTGGAATTTTTTAAAATTTTCACCTTAGTTAACCTTAAAATGATCTGAGGATGATAGGTATTTTTATATTCATCATTACAAAATGCTAAATTCCACCTTTGGGAAAAAATAAGCCATTTTACTAAAAAACACAATTTTAAAAAAGGTTGAAATGAACAGCCTTCCACGCACCAATGCATACAGGTTGTGCAGCTTGCGTATATTGCATCAGTTTTACCAGTATTTAAGCTTAATATTACCAAAAAATCTTCTAAAATAGGATTAGATATAACAATACTTGTAAGCTGTGTAAAATGCCACTTATGGTTCTTTTACTTGCAATGAAGAATGTTGCCTAAAATGTTACTCTAGGACGGGTTAGGTAAAATAACACTCCCTCAGGGCTCTGCCCTAAACTCCTGAATACAAAGGATTTACCATGATAAAAACCCAAAACGGTACTAGCTTTGCAAATACAATAACTGGTAAATTACAGATAAGGTATAAGGGTAAAGATAGACAGCGATTGTTTACAGAAAGTGACTCATCACAATCAAAATTGTGCTTCTTCTCATTAAATCATCTTCAAAAAATTCTCAGATTATCCCTTTGCTATCTTGCCACCACTTTATATGAATTCAGTAGTGGGAACAAGAGATGACTGGCATCCATTTTCAAGTCATTCTGTTCTTTTCATGTTCTTATAAAACTATTGTCAGAACTGCTATAAACAGCCAAGGTTTCTGCTGGTACTTTAGCTTACTTTATCTTCAGCATTAGAAAATCACTTTTTCTTTCTTGCTGAGGCAAATTGCAGGTAAAAAATTAATATGGCTATTTTTTCATATTTTCACATAATGACCCTTTCCCACCCACTGGTAAGTTATTGATAAAGTGTTTTGAAATGACAAAGAACATTTGTGACATTTGCATATTTTGTACACATCAAGTTACAAGGATGGGTTGTAAGAATGGGATCAAATTTATGGCGAGGAAAATAATTTTCTGTTTTTCCCCCTATGTGTGAATGTGTGTGTGTGTGTGTGTGTGTGTATGTGTGTGTGTTCAGGGATGATTTTCTGTTTTTCCTCTGCATAAATGTTTTTCTTTCATGTTCCATGGATACCTGGAGTAGTGCGATATATGAAATGACTGATTTCTTTTTTGTTTGATTTAGTATATAAAACGTTAGTACAAGGCAGGCTAGCATCCTATATGGATAGAAACAAAGGTGCATTGTGGTCTAATTGTGGATTTCAGATCAAGTTAAGAAAAATATAGCCTAGTTAGTAAGGTCTCTTGGCTTTTGCCACCCAGCGGCAGCCTTTTGCAATGAGAAACACATAGCAACTATGCAAGAAAAAGAAAAAACTGGATAAGAAATGTCCTACACCTGATATAGCAGTGTCGATCTTACTGTCTATCTTCTTTGCTGTGTATGTCAATGTGTATGTCTGGAGATGAATCGACAGATCTTCACATTCCAAGAGAAAATCATTCCTAGACTGAAATCTCTTTTAAACAATATATATCAACTTTCTTTTATGGCACTCACTTTTTAAAGGGTCTGAAAATTAATCCCTTATAGACGAATATTAGACAAGAGTCATCATTATTTTTTGAAAATTAAAAAAAAAGGGACATAGAGAGGTTCTTTAATGGGATTTCTTGAAATGGCTATTAAATCTCTTTATTGAAGAAAAAATAGATGACATACATGCTTTATGCAGAAGTGACATTTGGGGGTCCTGACACACCGGGATTGTTCAACAGTCCTATATTGCTGACAAGATTGTTAAGGGTCAGGTAAAATAATTAAAAACGGATGACGAAGCAACTATCCCTTTACCTGCTTCCTTCTTATCTAGCACCCAGTCTTTCACATTTTTCTTCTGTGGGAATTTATAACTCATGCATAGAGTAAACTCCATATCACTTGTTTCTAGGGCTATATTGGCGGGACATGTGCCCCAACACAGCTCTCTCTTCTGGGCATATTTCTTAAAAGCGTTATCAAATTCTAGGCTGAAAACCAACCATATCATTTAGGATATGGGCAAGTTTAGGGTATGCACTTACTGAATTCCAAGATGCTTGGTGAAATGGTGAGATCAGAAAGGGGCCCTGCATTTGATAAAAATGCAAAAACAAAACCAAAAGAAATAGCATGAAAGAAACTAATTAGTATATACAATGGATGTCAGTTGACCCAATTGATTGCTAATGGATTAAAAACAATTTAGGGTGTTGCAATGTGATATGTTCTAATCCCACAGGTTATCCTTTTGACAGCTGACCTTGAACTTATAAAATGTATGCAGAGTAAAAGAAAACAGAAAGAAAATAGTTACTCAAATGTGCAACTGCACAAATATACCCCCCTCCCGCTATTAAGATAACAAAACTTCTGCTATTACCATAATATTATATATATTAGAAAGCTATACACAAGCATGTTAATTTCACAGATTTTTTAAAAGATTCTTAATATTTTATATAATTAGAAATACACATTTCAAAAACAAAACTTCTACAAAGAGAAAACAGTTATCTTGGTTAGCAAAGCATGGAGTTCTTCATGGCTTAGGGTAGTGCTTTCTATACAAAAAGTCCTTTTTGGTTTTTTTACAGGACTGTTTAAAATATTAGCGAAGCTATCAAGGGGGAAAAAACACATTTTGGCTTAAGTAAACTACAAAAAGCCACAAATGCTTTGCAAACTCTGTCTTACCTTTTATATGAAAATAAGCAAAATGTAATGTACATATTTTTATATTTTTATTTAATAAGAGATGCAGACCCAGATTTATTTATTTATTTAATTAAATACGTTAGCCCTCAAACTCCACATTTTTAAAAATAGGTATGGTCCTCTTTTAATGGTCATCGATCCTTTCTCATGAGTGCCATACACCAAGGATGTGCCTGCAGGTTTGTGAGCGTTCTCGGGGTGGGTGTTAGGTGACCTGATGTGTTCCTAACATTTAACCGTGGCCACCCTTTGCCGGGTCTGTCCAAAACATCTATACACTTTTCTATATGTTGCATAACAGCTGCTCTCTCTTTCAGTAAAGATCTGCCGCTTTTGGCAAATGTTTCCTTTTGTCTATTTACATGTAAATAACGTTGAACCTGCAACATGACACTATCTATTGTAACATACATTTTGCAAAGGAGCACAACAGTGAAAAGAAGTTAGCCTTAAAATCTATTTTGTACAAGTGTTCTGTTGTACAACTCAAGTGCTAAGCTTATCTCAGCATTTCTGTTTATCTTTATACTGTATCACTGAGGCAATTTAAAAGTACTTTTACAAAACAGAGTACCTGACTTTTGTTTTCCACACACAGCACATATAATGCATATCGACCCCCCTTCCCCATTAAGGTATAGCACACACACACACTGCAAGAAAAAAAAAAAAACTATTAAGTAATAATCTGATCATGTTGCCCATCCTTCAGAGAGTCGCATGCGCTTGACTGAGGGACTTTCCCTTTCGTCCGGCGAAGGTCTGGTGAGTCCAATGGGGGAGTGGAATTCGTTCCGGTGATCCTCTCGGTCGCTGCCATCGTACGAACTGCTACAGCTGCTCAAGCTGTCAACAGGAGATCTCCCCGCCTCGTGGCGCGTGTGTTGTGGGTATCTCGAAGGGGTGGTGGTACGGTCTCTAGGAGGAGAAACAGGTTCTGACTTGATGTTGAGGCTTTGAGTAGAAGGCAGGGAGAGATTTGAACTCTGAGATAAATGAGTGCTAGTGCAAGCTCTGTAGGAGGAAAGGAAACCCAGTTACAGATGGAGGAGGCCTGGAGCCCCCAGGAACTCACAATTACATAAAACATCAGCTTAAAGATTTGCATCGACAACAGAGCATGCCCAGAGGAGAGCGTGTTTGAAAGCACCTGGGGGCATCGCCTTCTTAGAGCAATTGGAATGCTTTTGTTGATTTGCCCCGTAATAATTCCAGCATTTAACTAGTCCAGGCCTCAGGAATCATACCTCTAGTCTCTCACAGCCTCCCTAAATGTGCCGGTTACCGGTTCAGGAAGATTTTAACAAGACACGCTGGAAAAAGCATTTTCTATGTCCATGGAATTTCTCCCTAGGCTAGTTCCAAAATGTAATCCAAGACTTAACAATAGGGCTTAACAATACAGGGTTTAGGTTCTGAATTAGACTTCTTTGATTTACTAATGCCTGTGTTTGAAAATTATTGTAGAGAGCTTATTATGGATATAAATGTTTCCCTGAATTTAATATGCACATTAAGTTGCACAGTCTTCAGAGAAAGTGGAGAGAGTTCAAATTTCAAATAAATAGAATCCATAAAATGCTACCTATAACCGTTTCTGGTGAAAAGCTTAGGATGGGGAAAGATGTGGAAGGAAATTTTAAGTATTGGCTTAAAAACACTTAAGACTTCCTATCCCACTAAAACTGAGAAAGAATTTGACTTTCTTCATCCTTTCTCAGTTACATGGGATGAAAATACTGTTTTTTTTCCCCACAATTACCTCAGTATTATTATAGCTAGTCTCTCCCTGCTGGGATACTAAGACCACTCCTCTAATTTATCATTGTCATTAGTTGATGAATCTGGATTTGCTTAAGGAAAGGTTGTTGTAAAAAAGGATCTAGTGTGATTTTACTGGGTTTATAACCCTTAATCCTCATTTATTCCAGGATAGCATAACTTGCCCTTCTTCCAAGGTGTGGGAGAATTTAGATACTTGGAAGTTCTGGAGGGAAAAGCATTAAGCTCTTAGGTGTAGACTAGCAATCACAATGACTTCGATCAGGATAAACCAGAGTAATATTGCTGACATCAATTTTAAGGTGCTTGTACTGTTCTTACATTCTGAGTGCACTGACATCCACGGCTAGAGTCAGTGTTACTTGTCCATATTGTCAAGAGGGAACAGAAATCTCTTTTACTGAGGAGAGTCACAGTAAAGAATCATCCATACAGACACACCCACTTTAAACAGGAAAGCAAACCCACCTACTCATGTATGTGATTATGTTACTTTCCAATGGAGAGAATTAGATGGTATTAAAAATGTCACTGTAAGCAGTGAGAAAATGGGCATATATTTCAGAGGAAAAAGTGGAGTAATTTGGGGCTGGGCTTTTGGAAGATGCAATTCAGGTTCAAGATACATAGAGATAACAAAATTAGAAATGAGTTTCTCTCTGAGTGATGTTTTATACAAAAGCACCACCTACTGGCAAAGAAATACTTTCCTTCTCTTATTAATAGATGAGCTAATGTAGAGAATAACATAAGGGAGAATTGTTTGTTTCCCTAATAAGGCTTTCTTTCTCTCTCTTTTATGATCTTACAGAATCAAAGCAGTCTTAGCATTTATAACAAGATACTACACATTGAGTGTACATAATTTTCAATCACCTGTTTATACTTTTATTTATTTGTTTTTATTTTACATTGTATATTAGTACACTAATTTTCTAAGACTTTTAATGAAATAATCTTTAAATCAAAAAGATATTGAAATGAGGAGGGGAACACCTGTATTTCAAAAGGATCCATAACGGTGGACTATTTTATCTTGGTTCAGAGTTACTTAATGATTCATTTTGATGTCACAGGAAATCATCTTTTGATTTCTGGAAGAAAGAATTTTCCTGGCTCTGGATAAGAAAGACTTATTTCACTAAAATTTAATTAAATGCTTCGGCTATGAATCACACAACTGTTTAATAATGGATGTCAATTAGGGGTCTGCAAATAAAGTGGCATATCAATAAATACTTTTGCCTGTCCTTTGACATTTAGATTCAGAGGCAGGGTGACATGGAAAATTAGAAAAAAAAATTTGGTGAGTTGAACCAGTATAAGCAGTTAATCTGGATAAACTGAGCAAAAAATAATATAATCAAAATGCTGTTTCTTTAATACAGCTTTTGGAAGCTGTTTTTTCTACTTATTCACTCCATTTCCCAAAGTCAGCTGACTTGCATAGATTTTGCTGTATCTCTTCCCCACAAAAGATACAACACTAACTGTTTATCCTTTCCTACAAACAAATAAGCTAGTCCCTAAGATAAGATAAACTTAGTTGGTGGCATTTCATTTGACAGTGAAAGCGTTCATGAAGCATTTTGAGTAGTTCTGGGGACACTAAATCCACAGTAATGCATTGTAAGTGATATCTTAGATTCAGCTTCATTATACTGTGCTATGGGATTCAAAACAGAATGAAGTTTAATTGGCTAGTCTCCATTATCAAAGAAGTATGTTCTTAAAAAAGGAGCATTAACAGCACTTCGCTGTATATATACTAGATTCAGATATAAGCATGTTGGTCTACTTGTTCTTGAGAACAAAATTTTTACAGACACAGATAACTGTGAGATACTTCCTATGTGAGGAGGTGCATGGGGAGACAGAAGCCAGATGTGCACGTTCCCATATCCAGTCCTGCTGCAAGCTCCCAGCTACTACAGATGCCTTCCTTCCAGCTGGGGAAACACCGACCTTCCCCATATTGTTGAGAAATGAAACATGACTGGGTAGCTTTATTCAAATTTCTTACTGCCCCCACCTGGAAATTAGACTATCAAACTATATGTAACCTAACCTTTTAAAAATCACCTTTACTTAAAGTCATCTCTCAGTATGTACTGAATACCCACATCAACAAGGATGATGATGGAAATGCTTCTAGAAAATAGGTTG
Organism: Lipotes vexillifer; assembly: GCF_000442215.2. NCBI lineage: Eukaryota > Metazoa > Chordata > Mammalia > Artiodactyla > Lipotidae > Lipotes > Lipotes vexillifer. Next base: position 328,433 of record NW_006795034.1, read on the forward strand.
TCTTTTTTTTAGGTGGTAGGAGAAAAATACCAAAAAATTTGAGGGTCATTTTCTCAAATATTAGTATTCGAATGACTTTTGCTAACCCTTGATGGCAAGTTCCTTCTGCCAGTCTGCTCTGCCCCCTACATAGGTCAGTTTATGCTGGTTATCTAACTTGCTTAGATAAAATCAGATACTAGATAGTGCTAACAGTATAGCTTTAAGGACTTAAAGGTATTTCTATGAACAAAATATGAAGAGCTCTTTCATACTTCTTTAATTTTGAGAAAGAATTGTGGCAACCCTCTTGGGCTGCGAGGAATTTCTACTTAGGTGGGCTGAAAGATATTTTACTCTGCTTTGAACACTGTATCTGTCCGCAAGAATGTGAGTCTACCACACAAGCATTTGGGACTACTTTGGCCTGGAAAAATATCAGTTTTTAAAAACTGATTTACATTGTAAGGAATAAAGGTAGCTCATATAATTTATTTTACAAAAATATTACAACTTGGGATTTTCTTTTTCTTTTTAATATTTAATCGTGTGAGCACAGGCTAGCTCATTTGAAGGAATCTCCTTTTGAAAACTACTGTGTGTGTGTGTGTGTGTGTGTGTGTGTGTATGTGTGAGAGAGAGAGAGAGAGAGAGAGAGAGAGAGAGAGAGAGAGGAGAGAGATCTTTCTAATCCACCAAGGAAAAGTCTGTCTCTAAAATACTTTTAATTTTTTCTCTAGTGTATTGTGTCTAGCTCAAGGACAGGATATAGAAAGAGGAAGGAAGGAAGGAAGGAGGGAAGGAAGGAGCGAAGGAAGGAAGGAAGGAAGGAGGGAAAGAAGGAAGGCAGGCAGGCGGGCTAAAATTAGAAGGCCTGGAAGGGGTATCTATCTGAGGTATAAGGGAAGTGATTAAGTGCAATAAAAACACATAACTCAGAGTCAACTCATGAGAATTGGTGTTGAAAGAAACTGGAATTAAACAAAATGCTTCATCCTTGGCTGTTGTAATTCAGTTCCTCTCTAGTCCAGGGCTGTCACTTCTTTCTCATTTACTGAAGCCTCTATTAAAGGCAGCAGAGAATTTCGTTCTTCCCATGTAATAGAAGAGAGTTTAAAAATTGTAGTGTAGTTAAAATACGTAAATACATGTGTTTTCTATGTAAAAATGCAAATTATCGGGTGCTACTGAAAAGAAAGCCATAGTCGGAGAAAATAATATGGCTTTTGACATTAATAATTTGTAGGGGAAAGCAGTACCTATAATGGATGAATTTTGTGAAAAATGAGAAGTAAACAGCTACCTTTATTTTTGACAAGAAGCACGAACAGTGGATTCACTGCCGAACCACAGAAGTACAATGCCACGTGTATGTATTTTAAGATTGCTTGGTTGATACGATGTAGTTAGTGATAACTGCCTGAAAAAGTTATTGCCATAAATGTCTATTTGGATAGTTAACATTTCTGGTTAAATTTATTCTAAATAGAGAAATTCTGTTGCTGTTCAACATACAACATATCTTCAAAGTTAATCTCTCAAGAAAGCAGAGCAACAGTGTCAAGTGAATTTCTTTTATTTTTTTACATGAGAGGTTAGAGTTTCAACAATAGTGATTAGTGAGTAAAATGCATATAAGCAAATAGTAAATGGGTGAAGACTCCACAATCAGAGCAGTAATCTATGTGAAATCAATTCCACGTGAAGGCTAGTGGGGCTGGAGCGGAGTAAGAGAGAAGTTGTGATAGCAGTGATTTTTATTCTAATCAAAGTTTTATTCTCATTATCTCCTTAGAATATCAACATAGAATTAGCTAACTATTTTAACCAACATCTCAGCAGAAAAGTAAAAGTGGGGTAGGCATACCCCACTTTTCTAAAATATAAGTATAAAATATAAAAATGGTTTATCTTTAATATTTTATATCCTCCTAGTAATTTCTTTTGAAGATTAATTGAAGTTTTGGAGTTATAAAACTGAAAGTCATGTCTTTGGTTCATGTTTTAAACTTAAAAATGGTTTTACAAGTAGTATTATTTGTGAATTCCGGGCCTCTTAAGATTTGAACTTTCCTATTGATAAATGACAGGAGTTATTTCTATAATAAAGACATATCTCAAAAGTACCACAAGGGGGCAGAAATAGACATCTTCTGACTTCAGAAAACAACAAAAATTATTTTTATACCCAAATTTAGATAATTAGTGTATGTATGCACATATACATATATTTAAATTCATACATCTATGAATATACAACTATATTATGAGTACATCATAAATATATGAAGTTTGTATATCAGTGGAATAGCTGACCCTCTGAGTATTAGGCTAACTATGTTCATTACATTAGGCCTGAACTATGTGGTTTATGCTAAGTGAAAAGGATTCTCAAATATCTCAAAAATTTAAAAAACTAATAACTATAAATGTTTTCTTATGTCCCACATGAACTATGTGAAAACTTAACTGAAGAAAAACTTATCATTGACAGAAGTAGAAACAAATATAGCCTAAAACAACTGGGAAATAACATACCCTATTATCACAGAGCTCTCCCTCCTCATAAAGAAGGAGGAAAGTAATATTTAAGCTATACCTGAAAGGTATTAAACTTCCAGATTTTGATAAAGTAGAATTTTACATCCTCTAAAGGGACATTAGAGCACACAGTTAGAGACTGCCATTTGTCATTTACCAATGCATTCTAAAAGTGTATTATGAAAGAAGTAATATTGCTTACCCCAGTTGACTGAGGGCTGATGGCGGCATATTATGTAGGTGTTGTTGTTGCCAGCCAGTTACTGAGCCAAGATGAAGAGCGCTGGCGGTGTTAAACCCAGACAGAGACGACAGGTCTGCGCTACTCAGAGAGTACTCTAGAGAAGAGAATAAGAGAGTCAGGGAACATATTCAATTTGGAAATTATCAAGTGGTGAATAATCATTTTCAATTTTTAAAATATTCTATTAGTATTATTTAATGATTGTTATACTTTTTTTTTTATTTGCAGAAGGGAGGGAGATAAAACATTAGGGACAATTTTAAAGAGATATACTATATACCAAAAATTAAGTATTCTGTGAAAACTTCAATGTAATACAGCCTGCAATTCTAGTTTATTAGAACTACAATCTGGTATCACAAGTAGGTACATAGTATTTGATGACCTAGAAATGTTTTTTAAACAACCTTGAGAAAGTGGACTTTCTATTATATCAAAAAAACAATAGCTCATTTTCTTGAAATTGTTCTTATATATTGAATTCAGGTTGGGCTACTAAAACTTTTGCTCACTAAGAAAGAAACATGTGGATATTCACTTTGTCTTAGTAATGAATAGGTAATGGTATAGTGCTCTGGACTCCACAGGTATTAAATAAAGCTTCCTAGCAGACTAAAGAATAATATCTTTTTCATCTTTGCTTTTTTAATAAAAAGTATTTAATGTATTATTTGAACATGGCAAACTACTCACCGTTACCATATGTTGTTGAAATGGCTGATGGATATCCTCCCATCCCTTGTCCTGGTAAAGTAGGAGTTGCTACGGAAACCACTGGGGTAGCCAATGACTGAGCGGACTGGGAGTTATTTATCCTTTGATTCTTTTAAAGTAAATAAAAAGATATTACTTATAGAATTTTTTAAGAGTTAAAAATACTAGATTTCAGTACTAGTGTTGCACATAAAGAGAACTTGGTACAAATCTCATGAAATTAATCATTTAACATGTGTCTCTATGAACTCTGCCAACCCTATCATTTACAATCCTTCAAGAGACCAGTTGTTGCCATAGTAACCCATTACATCAGTATCTCCTAGGCAACTGAACTAGTAACAAGTACCATAGCTTTATTATGGGTAAAAACAGACTATGTTGAAAACTGATGAAATATGTATACTGTACTTCTATTGTTTCAGTTTTTATTCAAATGCAAATTAAAAAAAAATTAAAATCAACCGTGGTGGTTTTTATGCTCAGTTCTATACACACCAGAGCAGATGGGTAGAGGGTTCATGCAATATTTTGACCAGCAGGTGGTGCTCTGACCACTTTTTTTCAGACGCTTCTAACCTTCCCTCAAACTAGATGGCAAAGCAGCTAACATATATTTAATTCCTTAGAGCAACGAGATTAAAAATTCATATAAATTTAAATATCTTGAGAATTTAATTCTTAGAAAAATAACCATATTCATGGTTTTAAATAACTAAGGATATTTTTGTTTGTTACAATTTTACTATAAATTAAATCCTAAAATAAACTGAAAACATGGCCTTTACTTACAGAGGTTGACACAGAAAAACAGATAACCTGGTATCTCACCTATGAGTGATACTTGAAATGAATGGCATTTAAATATAATCAATATTGACACACACTAACTCCTGAAATCTTTCCATTTTACTACTGCTACCTCTCCACCTAACAGTCACTTTGGATTTCTCCTTGCACATGCCATTGAAGAGAAGCACCCTCACCACTTACCAAAAGCAGGTCGACATCCTCAGACTGAGAGCATGCGGAAGGAGTTTTATTAATTAGTGTCTGTAAATATTTATAATTGGGCAAAATCTTTTCAACAAAAGGAGAAGCATCTTCTGATAGACACAACAGTTTAAACAGTTTTAAAACTCAGACTCTAAAGATAACTCCTTACAAAGACATTCTTTGTTTTCTTTAATGAGTTGTTTGTCTCAAACATGAAGACAATCTATCCAGTTTTCAGCACAGGTCAGTGTCTCAACGTTCATTATTTCACCACCACATTTTGAGGGAAAAAAAAAAAAGATTGTACTTTGAAACCCCACTTGCTGGAGGAGGGGGGAAACCGCACCTGGCTGCCAGTGAGAGACCTGACGGGTGGCTCACAAGAAACCCTGGGAAAGCCTCAGTTTTAAGGGACTGGGAATAAATCTGCTGATAGAGACAGCCTGCCATGCATGGCCCACACTGCTTGGCTGTGGCCCTGTGGGAGGTTTTATTTATCCAGCCTTTTCCGAAGGGAATGTTGCACATTATGTGAATTTTGGGGGGCTGATATTCAAAATTAATCTGCACTGTGCCATAATAAACTAATCAGCTTGCAGGACTGTTTTACCCTGAAGCTTGCCACAGAGCAGAGAAAGAAAAAAAAAAATGTGTTTGCAGAATGATCTAAATCTGTCTACTGAATCTTGGTTTTAAATGTTCTCGCTCTTAAGCAAAGCTAATTTGGAGAACACGGATGTAAGTCTCTTTGTTGCTGAATGTGGTCCCACAATATAATCTTCACCTTAGTCCTGCAGACCCAGGAGAAAGAAAAATGATAGCTTCCAGGGATGTTATTTATATTTCATATTTATTTATTCTTATAAGTGCCACAACTGTTTTTTGATGTAAAATAAAAATATAACCTTTGTTCTCAAAATGCCTAGAATTTTAAGACAATTTGTTTTTGAGAGGTAACTACTGTCATAAAATGCATATTTGGAAAGATGAATTGAGGCAGTGCATAGGCATGTGATACATTAAACATTATCATTGCAATACACCTAAGAAAAGAATTGCTAATTAACGGGAGAAAGTTCATTTAGGAATTTTGGGAAAGATATTTCATTGTCAGTACCTTAAGGACATACTTATTTAGTTCAATACTGTAAAAATCTGTTAGGAAATACCTCATTCTGTGAGTGTGGTCCTACCATTGGTCAAATCAAATCATATGTGTCATAAGCAGAGTACTAGGTAATGATTTTTTTCTAATTATAAATTGGCGGCCTTAAAAGGAAATGTTTTCTTTGCCCCAGAACACCAGCCCTATAGTGGAATTTTTTTGGATGTTGGTTCTTTTTTTTCCACGGAAAAGGGAAAATGCACACTAGTTACCAGAAATAATAGCTAAATCCAACAGGGCCCCAGCAATAGCACTGACGTGTTAATTTTCTGGGAGCATGTGAGTAATTCATAAAGTTAGACAAATACACAAATAGCAAAACATATACAAAACAGCAACATTTATTTAAAATGTAATTTCACATTACCACTGATGGCATCGTATTCTTGCTGCCTGGTGGAATAAGAACTCGGAGATCTGGTTTACGGTTATTCATCCCTAAATTCATGGGGGGCGGAGATTTTGCTTGCATATTCTTGTTCAAGTTACCAGGTGAGACCAGCAGACCTGGTGAGTTTCGGGGATTGCCGTACCCGTTCCCTGTTAACACAAAACAATGAGAGCACTGAGGAAAAAAAAAATCTAGACTCAAAAATGTTTCTAGAGAATGCACTACATGAGATTAAGAATAAAGGACTAACAGGGTGAGACAATAACGTACACTGAAAGTTCACAGGATGACTGACAGCCTCCACATCAGGAACCCAATCAGTTATTTAACATTCCTCTGAAGGAAGATTAAAAACTCTTAATGAGAAGAGACCTAATAGATAGCAACTTGGCCAGAAACCAGCATATACTTTTTTTCTATTAAAAAAATTGGGGGGGCTTTCCTGGTGGCGCAGTGGTTGAGAATCTGCCTGCCAATGCAGGAGGCACAGGTTCAAGCCCTGGTCTGTGAAGATCCCACATGCCGCGGAGCAACTAGAGCCCGTGCGCCACAACTACTGAGCCTGCGCGTCTGGAGCCTGTGCTCCGCGACAAGAGAGGCCGCGATAGTGAGAGGTCCGCGCACCGCGATGAAGAGTGGTCCCCGCTAGCTGCAACTAGAGAAAGCCCTCACACAGAAACGAAGACGCAACACAGCCAAAAATAAATAAATTCATTAATTAAAAAAAAAAAATTTGGGAAGAAAGTCAGACAGTCAGTCGTTCAGGGTCTAAGAAAAGCACTGAATTGGTCCTGCACTTTAATTGACGAGCTCGGCGGAGGCCTGGCCGGCATGACTCACTCTTTTGATTCAGCGATTTGCGTTTTATTTTGTGTATCTGTGTGTCCTTAAGTGAAGAAAGGGCATACCAGCAAGACTATAATTTCTAGGACATGCAGGAGGAGTAGCAGCCTCTCACATGCTTTGCTATTCAGTTCCCCTTGTCTTTGAGCAATTTCTCCCTATGGCTTTCTTCCATCTGGTTTGCTCTCCTCACTAAACTCAATGTACGAACCTGAAGCCCTGCTTTCTTGCTCACACGGAACTTCAAAAAGCAGGACGCTTTCTCAGGAGCCGAAATGAGGGGATGATGCCTCCACTAAAGTGCTGATGCACAGGGCACAGGAGTAGCCATTGAGTGGCAACCGTCCTGAAAGGGTTTTCTTTGGTCTCTGATGCTTAGCCCTTCACTAACAGACAAATGGCTATCTGAAGGTGTCCATTTGTCACAATTCAAAATATACTGTCCCGTGACAGGCAGAGCTGTGGAGGGAGTCGATGTAACCTAAGCTGAACCAGAAAGTCCCCTGCTGGCTTCCTCTACCATCTCTGACTGGAGAATAAGAGAAACCACCTAGGTGATTCAACAACCCGTGCTGGAAACCTACCTAGACAGTTGTTTTCTAAAGCTCTCTAAAGGAGACAGTCAAACCTCGTTGTTACTGTCATCATTATCATTATCGTAAAACACAAGTATCTATTACCCCAGGACGAATGGTACTGTGTGTTACCCAGTGGGGATGCAGAGACAAGTCCCCGGTCCTCAAAGGCCCTGCAGTCCCTTTGTGGAAGTCCAATACAGACACGCGTGAAACATACGCACCAAGACAAGGCAGCCTGGGGTGAGGTGCCACAGAGCAATACAGATTAAGTGCTATTGGGTTCCCAGGAGGGAAGAGATTATCCAAACAAGATTCACGGAAGAGGCAAGAACTGATGTGAGTCTTGAAAAAAGAGAAGAGGTAGTAAGATCTCTGGGCTTGTGACCAGGCACTGGGAAAGGTTCAAGGTGGCATGTGAGCATCCTGGTGAGAAGGGAACCCATGGAAAGAGGGGAGTGTCAGAGACCCTGAAGGAATATGGAGGGTTGGGCTGTGGAACCCACAGAAGTTTAGCCTGTGAATTCCAGGCTAACATGTCTTGGGTTTAAATGGTGGAAATGCAGACCCCTGAAGGTTGCAGAGCAGAGGTAACACAGGCCTTTAAGTGGACAGAGAGATCTACTGGTATTGGGATATTCTGTCATTAGGAAGGCCTGATAGTGTGATCCAGTCTGGAAACTTCTATGATGACCTGAGCTATGATGAGGAATTGGGAAGGCAAAGCCCAGGTATATTTCAGGAGATATTTATGGGTACATCTTTTGAATTAGAATCTATTTGAGGCACACTGTGTAGTGCACACTGGTTCTTCATACCCCATTCATTTACTTGTCTCATTTTATGCATGAATAAACGGGCTGAATATATAACAAATAACTACAAGATTAAATCTGTCAATTGGATTATGCATAAAATTCTCCACTTTACTGGAAGAAAAAACCCACAAAATAAAACAAACAACCCCTCCCCCAAAGCGTGTCAAGTATAAAGTAGTTGCTTAAGAAGTGTTGGTTGAGTTTGTATGTAAATTACTCTTCTATAATAAAACTTCAAGAAAATTAGCTAAATTCTCTAAAGCCAGCTAAATATGTCAAAAGCCCAAAACATTTTTTTACAGTTAATTTGGATTGTTTTCTGTGGCAAAAGTTATTTTACGAAACAAATGCAATTTACCTTTTTCCACTAGGAGAAATACAAAGGATATGTTCACTTAGAAAAACGCTTGATCAAATGGAATGCTCACAGGAGTCTTATATTTAAGGTGTCTTACTGAATCATTATCGTGACTATGCTAGGGCTTTAGTTTTAATTAATAGATTCCACTGGATAAAAAGGGAGCGAGAAAACCAAGACAAAGTTTGCTCTCTACTTTCCTGTCAGCTGAAGCTCTCAGACTGACAGACACACTGAATGCCTATGTCACTTATCTATTAAGCCTGTGTGAGATCTGGTTTAAATAAACAATCAAATGGAAAATTAGCTGGGTAATTTCAAAAGAAAGGGGGAAAAAAAAGTCAGTTAAGCAGTGCAATGAAGCTTGAACAGATCTGAAGAAACTAAAACCCCGGCGTCGTAGATGCCGATACTGGTTTGCATGCAGGAGTTATTTTGCTAAAAGGAAGTAAAACCACTTTATGAAATGTGTTGTCCTGTGATATGACGAGCACTGGGCCAGTGTGTGAAAATGGAAATGCTGCACGAAGGCTCTGAGAAAAGCTCTTTTTTTTTTAAATTAAAAAACAAACAAACATCTTCTTCGGTAAACCCTCGAGAAATTCCAACAAAGCCTACCCCTTTTTGCCCACATTTTAAACAATGATTTGGGGCAGCAGTCGGGGGAAAAAAAAGTTTTTCACCCAATAAATGCCTCAAAACTTAAAAAATTGATTGGAAAAGCATTCTATTTTTCCCCTTGGAATATTTCCTGTTGTTTGGAAATTATGCCATTTTAGAAGATTAGTCACATATTTTAAGGTGTTTACATATTGAAGGTAAAATATTTTGAACCACGATGACACTTCTTAGATTCATATTTTTAGAGCATAAAGTTATTTTTGAGAACAAATAAATTCTGCCTTTTACCGGTGAGTTTCTGCTGTTTTTAGCATATTGTGCCAGCTAGCATTTTGGAGCCGTATAATAACCATTTCTGTTTCCAGCCACCAAGTTGTTATTCTTTTGGCATAATATAGATTCAGGAATGTAAGGCTGTGGATCCTAAACCAGTGATATAGAAACCTATCATTTGAAAATCAGTGATGAATACATTCGTGTGGTTTACTGCTAAGAAGAGCCTGCATTTAAGCTGGCTCGGAAGCCGCAGCCGCCTCCCCACTCAGGACGCTTTAGCCTTGGTTGAGGCTGCTGTCCTACCTTAAGATAAATTCACCCAAAAGAACAGTCTCTTTCAAAGTCAGGGGTTGGGAGGTGGGAACCGCCACCCTTCAATAATCTTCTGAGATACAGATTCCACCTTCCTTCATGTTTTAAAATTACCCTCCGCCTGGGACAATTATCAATTTGGATGTGACTGCATGCAGATGTCACATTACCCTGACCACTTAAAAGCCCTAAAATTATAAAGCATGAGTGAATGGATTTCCTGATTATAGATTATAAGAAAACGAAGAACAGACCAACTTTAGAGTTCGTTTGTTTTATCGTTTCGTTTGATTAAAAATATTGTTTCACAGAGAACAATTTAAGCATTCACTATATAATTTGCATAAAGGATAATAGAATCTACGTCTCTTGGTTACAAGTTTCTAAACACTCATACTAAAACTACTGTAAATACACAAAACTTCAAATGTGGTGTTAGGAGAAAAAAATTTTTTTCTTTCCAGTTAACTTGAAAACACTTGCTGCTTTTTCTTTTTTTTTTTTTTTTAAATTGACTCCTATTTTAAGAAGTTGTAAATTCAAAGAACATATTCCTGGCTTGAGATGTTGTGAGGAGGACATTTTGCCTTGTCTCACAGAGCTCAATTGAGTATGTAGCTCTCTTTGAGCCCGAAGTTCTGAAACTTTCTCTTATTGGGATGTTTAGACGTTATGAGTCTTTTCACGTCACTTTTTTTTTTTCTCTCCTGGACTTTCAATTATAAATACAAGAATATAAATCTAATAAGCACAAAACAGAAACTAGTCCTCATGGAGCAAGGCTAATTTTTTCATTGGCACGATCTGTTTTAGGAGTCTCTCAAGTCGCCATCTTTGACTATTCATTCATTCCCGCTTCCTCTTCCAACTCCATATCCAGTTAGTTTCCAAACCTTGCTAACTTTTCTTCAAAAATATCTCCCTCCATTTCCATTGCCACCATCCTAATTTAGGCTTTTGCTGCCATTTGACTAGGTCTTTCCATAACCCCCCGTTTGGGTTCCTGGTCTCTAGTTGAAGGGTTCTTCACCAGGCCTTAAGATGGGCTGCCGGAAGATTGTGAGCTCCTTGAAGCTGTATGCAAATTTTTGTGCATATGTGTTATAATAGACCTAATGTACACTCCCAAGGTTTTCTTTAAAAATATTTCTCAAGTGTTGCTTCTCCCATGTTCCTTTTTCAGATCATACTTAACACTAGTGGGTCAGTGCCCTGGCGTGACTCTCCAAACTGTGCATAGTTTGACCCACTCTGTCTATAACCTAATTTCCAGTGGCCACAGCCAAGTTCACCATCCTCTGAATAAGCCTGAGTCTTTGCTCTAGCAGTTCAATAACTGGCAGTGTTTGATTTCCTCTTTAATTCACATTCATTTTTAAGGATCGGCAAAGGCCCAGTGCTTTCATGATACCTTTCAGTCAACCTCAGCCCACCTTGAACTCACTCTCCCCCCAAATCCTGCATAATTAGAGGCTAATACTACACAGAGCACTAGTCCGTTAAGCGTTTCAAATGCTCACAAAACACATATGCATATTATGCTGGAAAAATTAGAATTATTCAGGAATGGGACTAAAAGTCAAGTTATGGAGGGAATGGGGGATGAGAACTGAAAACATAATGTGTAACTTGCTAATTTCAAACGTCAAGGGTCTCTCCTCTTTATGCTACTTGAGAACATTTTCTATTTTAGATAATGATTACACACTGATGACCAAGTACACCACTGAGACAAACTGTTTATCAACCATATAATATAAAAGTCAGAAAATCATGCAAGTGCTCACCTACTAAATTTGTTAATACAGAGCTAATTAAAGCTTCTTTTTCACCTATTGCACCTGTTAATCATTTCAAAGCACATTACCTTAGCTAACTGCAAGCAGACTCAGAGTAGAAATTTTCCCTAATTAAAAGAAACTCTGAGATGCTGGATCTTTTCTTCTACACTGTCAAGTGTTTACTGCTATAGGTTGTCTCTATATCAAGATGAATTTCAATAATAATTTACTCATACAGACCTTTCTACCAAAAGATGGGCTGCATGATATCCTAGGAAAAAGAATGGTAGAAGGGTAGCAATTAAGAGTGCACAGGATTTTATTAGGTGGTTCAGAGAGAGACTTCCTGGAGAGAGGAATTCATGACAGATCTCAGAGTCACTATGGTGTTTGAGAAGGCTAAGTATTCCTACGAAGGTGAAATATAGATCATTTCAGAGGATGCAGTTTTCAGAAGTTGAAAAAGTAGGCTAGGCTAACACAAGCCTGTCAGATCATGTTAACTTTCTACTGCAGACTTTATAATAAACTTTTACTAAACTTTATACCATAGAAAATGAACAGCCAAAGTTGTTTGTGAGTAGGAAGGGGCATCGTTAGCTGTGTATTGGGAAAACAGCAATAGTGGCAGTGGAAAGGATACATTACAGAGATAGACGGTTATAAGGAAGCTAGTTAGGACACATCTGCCAGGGAACACATGAGGAATGAGGTCTGAATGAGGCAGCAGAGTTGGGAAGATTTACAAGGCAGATGGGCATCGAAGACAAAGGAGGATTAAGTAGATAAATCCAGTTCCTAGTCATGAGGTCTCCATTAGAGTTCCTTCAACTATACTGAGCCTTGGTTTTCACACGCTAAGTAATGGTTTCATCAGTGTGAGAGAAGCATAAAAGTCATCTGAATCAGAGACTCCCACCTACTCTCCCAAGGCAGCTGACCAACACGACCATGCAATATTAACAACAGCAAGCATTTTATATAGTACTAATTACCAATAGTATTAACAACATCAAGCATGCATCTTAAGTACCCAGAACAGTACAGGCCCCTATGCAATGTGTTTTGTTATTATACCTGGATGTAAAACACCTTTAATCCTCAAAACAACCCTGTGAGGTGCTAAGAGTATCCCTGTGTTACATAAAGAGAAAACTGAAGAACAGAGAGGTCCAGTAACTTGCCCAGTGTCAAACAGCTATCAGCTGGCTGAGCCATGGTTTGAACCCAGCAGTGTGTCCAGAGTCCATGCTCTGAAGCACAACATGGCCCTGCTCCTGGGAATTGGTCATACTCTGAGATTTTGAAAACCCTTCTCTGTCAAACCTCATCCTAAAATTACAGGAACACAAAGGAAGAGAGGAAACAAAGGGTGAGACCAGGGACATGAGACTCAAAGGGCCTCCTAAGTCAGCAGTGATGTGGAACATGGTCAACCTGGGCATCAAAAATAGCAATTCTGGTTCAAAAGACACTGGACTTACATAAGGGGCACAGAATGGTGATGTTCCAAACCATATTTCTAGTCTCCTTCTGGATAAATAAATATTTACAAATAGGAAATATTGGGTTTAGCTACACTAAATGCCAGAGCAGCTGTTTAACTTTCAGCGTGCTATTTTGAGTGGATGATTAAGTATGCTTTTAAAGGTAGATTTTGTAATACTTTAGTCAATAATCTTCTCCCCTCTAACAGAGGGTAAAGATGTTTACCTACCTACTGTCTATTTAAGAGACCAGCTTCATCAGAACCACTCAACATGATAGGGAAACGCCCAGTATTTTATAGTATCCACTATTAGATATCTGGAAAATAATTTCTCATACACAGGTTATAGAAATTACTTTGTTTAGTAGTTTGTTAATGGTATCTTATTTTTGGGAATTTGGAGCAAACTGCCACAGGAAAACATTAAATTGAACACATACAGCTGAACCTCTGATGTATTGATTTTCGGTTTCTACTTCAGCAAAATGCTTTGCCCACTTAAGGTTTTATTTTCTTTCAACAGAACAGTTTTGAAAATATTTACAGCATACAATCTTGTTAAACTAGAGATGTTACATATATGATAAGGTTCACTACTATCAATTAATTTTACATTTGACTTTTTAAAAGTTTTAAGGTAAGTTAGTTTCCAATATCAGGACATTGTTTTGTGTCTCAAATAAACCTACGGCTTTTCATGTAATTTTATTTGTACATAGTAAAATTGCTCATACAACCCACTGCTCTACTGGAAGCAACACACCTAAAATAGTTTTTAGTGGGAAAAAATTATGACCTTCTAGACTTCAGTCTTATATTCACTTTGCCCTGAGTGCTTGAAACGCTGTTAAAAGGACTACCAACTATAAGTTATTCAGCTGTTGTAAATCACAATCAGTTTTTTTTTTGTTTTGTTTTGTTTTTTTTTTGAGGGGAAAGGAGATCTTTTTCATGGGATGGCTCTAAGGAAAAAGGCAACCACAAAACATTTGGAGGTCAGAAATCTGGGAATGATGAAAATTTCAATATGCCTACTGCAGAATGGGAGCAAATCAGATTTCTGATTCTTATCCAGCTAAAGACTCCTGATTACAGATTCTTAAAAGTAAAATCAAGTCTCCAATCTATCGGGGGGTTTCTCAGGGAAATAATATAATAACGTATAATGTTAGACTAAGAAGAAACTCCTGTGAAACCTCAGTGCCTTTTGTGGTGTATTCTTAGAAAATACCCCAAGAATACACCCGAGCCAAGACTATTCTTGGCTATACCAGTTAGAGGGCAGCAGACGTTCTAAAAAGAGACTTGTCTCTTCTGCTTGACCATGTCACCCTGATGCTGAACCATGCCTTCACGGATTTCCTACTTACCCCACTTGTCCTTGATGTTTCTTAGATGTGTTTTGTTTAGTATCTTTTGTGAAATTAAGTCTATCTGCCAACTAGAACTTTAAACATTCAGCACATACAATGGGCTCTGGATTGTGAGGCAGACGTAAAGAATTTTTACTTATTACTGAGTTGTTTTCCTAAAGATTGGAGTCTGTGTTATAAAGCAGGTTTGTGTTGGCAGACCACTTTCATTTTTCCTGAAAGTCATGTGGGTCAGGCATTATCATCCCAATTTTTGACAGATGAGGAAACTGAGGTTCCGGGAGTTTCTGAGACTTGTCAGTAAGTGGGAGAGCTCTGATCCGTGCCAAATTAGGTTATTATAATATAGTACAAAGCACAAACTGCCTCCACTACATTATTACAAAAGCCAGATGTTTCAGATTTAGAATGCATCCTTGAATTGTTCCTTCTCTTGGAATAAAGGCTCCACTTGCAAATAACAAAGAAATCGACAATTTGACGTTTCCCATGTACAAAGGCACTCTATCGTTCTGTTCTTAGTACTGACTTACTGAAGGGATAGTTTTTCATCGTACCACAAAAATGATATGGAACCTTGCTATCTTAAAAAAAGTTCCACTTAACAATGAATGATAGATTTATGACTCACTTAATTGTTCACTTCTTGCGATTTGGGGGCTGTCTCTTTACTAAAAAATGAGGGGGTGTCTTCATTATTGACACAATTGTTCATTCTTTCAGTCATTTTTATAAACAAAAATATTGAGACAGTTCAAATTAGAGAGAACATGACAGAAGAGAAAGAATAATTACTTGTGGTTTTAACATTTACACAACTGCTGCAAACACATCAGAAGATGATAATGTTCAAATGAAATGTGTTGCACCGCATCGCACTGCGCTCCCTTTCTGCCTCAGATTTATTAATATCTCCTCTCTACTCCCACCCTTGAGGGTAGGGGCTGCGGCAGGCATCTCTGTGAGGCCTACTAGTGCACTACTCACACCTTGCACATTTAATAAATATTACTGGGACTAGATTAAACTAAGCTTTATTTTTTGCTTAGGATGTCAAGAATATAGATAATTATAATACTAACAAGAGCCAACATTTATTACTCTAGGGCAGAAACTGTGCTAAGTGCTGCCTTGTATTGATGATCTCATTTAATTTTCACCAACAATCCTGCAAAATGGGAATTCACAGACTTTCCAAGGGTGATGTCATCTCTAAAGTAACTGGTATATCATGTATTTTTCTTGGTGATTTTATTATTCTGAACATCTGCCTCCAGAATATTTTCCCAAATTACTGCTTGAGCAAAAATTTTTCTCCATGATTTCACAGTTTTCTCTGAGTTGCTTTAATACTAAAGGTTTCTTTTCCATGATTGTTATGTAAATTAATGTTATCATGTTTGAATATGTAAATTAACCACAGCTTTAGATTTGCTATTATTACTATATTATAATAACCTAATTTGGCACGGATTTTTTTCCCCTGCTCACACTACAAATACGACAAATCCATTCTTTGCCATAACTAGAGGTTGTAAGTGGAGTCTAAGGTCAAAAAAATCATGAAAGGAGGGAATAGTGTTTAGTAAGACAGTTACTAAGTAGATATTAAGTTCAGTTAAAATAACTGAAATGGAGCAATAATAAATAAACCTAGTGAATACTTAGCACCCTATGGACACATGTATAGATGATAAATTGAAACTGTTTAGCCAAGGTTTTGGTACAATATAGTTTCCTTTAGTAGAAAGTTAACTAAAGGAATATATCTGATTTGATCTTTCAAATATGAGACTGTTTCATGACTATACACTCTTAGAATTGAAATTCAAGTGAAAGAGTCTATATAAGTCTAACTAAAATTTAAGAGTGGCAAAGGTTTGTCTAAAAACAGCAAATTATACTCTTGGCTGACAGCCTTGAAGCCCCGAAAAGTCCCTGGTAGGTAAAACATTGATTTCCAAGAGGGGTTTTTTTAACCACATCCCTCCGTCAAGATCTGCTGTCTATTGATGTACAATTTCATATCACTAATGATTTTGAAAAGAGCTTTTCCTTCTGTATTATCTCCAAATAAAATCTTATGGCGATGTCAAAAACAGGAAAGAGAGAAACCAACACTGTGCGAGGACAAAGAAAAATGCTAAGAGAAAAAAGTCAGATGCTGAGTAAAACTAATATTTTAGGAGGAAATGTTAACTTCTTGAATTAATATTAAAAAGACCAAAGTTTTATTATCAATCACACTCTTAGGTTAAATCAATGGGATATGAGTGAAGAGACCAATTTTCACATTGCTTTGCTGAATATAATAGAAAGACAGGTGATAAAAAGGCATACAACCTGTGAGGTCAGACATCATGATATGCAAAAGGCTCTAAAATCTGCTGAAACCCTCTCTAGGGAAGTTATAATTTGAAATTTTGTTTTTCCCTCTGGAAATCAAACTCCTTAAGAATTAAATCAAACCAAAAGGGTTGAAAGCAGATGGTGCCCTGACTTAGCCTGTAACATTCACCTGTCTCCTCTTTGACCTGCCTCTCCCACTTCAACGTTGACCCCTAGAGAATGGTGTCAAGGTACTGCTTTACCTATCCTCTTCCAGGTCTTGTACATGGGAAGTTGACACTGATTTTCTTGGCAGTGGCTGATTATCATGTGCTGTAGATTCTCCAACTAGAGGACAGTATTTTTTTTTTCCTTTTAATAAATCTAGATAACCTTGGTTTGGGTTAAAAATATCATTGTTACTTAACTGCATAGATAATAATAAAGTAATGCTGTTGGATCTTTATTTATGTTTTGGGTGAACTCCCAAGGTAAAACTGCAAATGAGTTCAGAATTTTTATTCAGGACAATTTAAACTAACATAATACTTTAAAAGAATCCAACTATTAATTCAGATTTTTTTCATCGGCTGCTTAACAAGTTTTTTTAAAGTAATATAAAATTATATTTTGAAACTAACAAAAAAGTTTTCTTATTTGAGAGTAACTAAATGGTATCAATCTCCTTTTCTTGAATATTGCATTCTGAATTTGTGTTTTGTTAGACAACAAAAATATAAACTTGTTAAAGCCAATACTTTAAAATTTTTTAACCACTTCACTGATAGTTTAAATTATTGAGCAAGAATCGCACAAGTCTGTTTGGTTGATAAGAAAGTCAGCCAAGAAATTTTTGATAAGTATTCTCAAAAACAAATACTTGCAAAGCAACAGTACTAGTATAGAATAATTAAACATTGTATGACCTTTTCCTCTTCTCATTTAGTTCTATCTTATAATATGCTAAATTTTTCTTTTCCAATGCTAAATGAATTACAAAAAACTCATGTTAGGAAAGTTTTGTGATTATATGATCATAAAACACTGCATTGTAAATGGACTTTAAAGACTTTTGTGTCTTATCCTTAATGTGAGTACTAAGTTCAGAGGCTCAAAGTTATGACCCAAAGTCTTAACTGGATGGAGTCTTTTCAGAGTCTGGAAGCCAGGTCTCCTTACTCAGCCACCGCTCAGTGGTTTATCCACAGCAGTACACTGTCACCACCAAGTCTCCATGTATTTAGCTGATATAAATTAAGCATTCCAGAAGTGACAGTGCTTGACAACCAAATGCATAAAATAGTAAACAATAAACATCAAAATAAGGAAACAGCTGTTAGTTTCTTTTTATATAAAATTATATCTAATTTACAATAAATGCCAATTAAAATTATTAATCCATATACATAAATATCCTTTGCCTTATTGTCAAATAGCTACGTAGACTGTAGAATTCTCCTAAATTTTCAAAGAGGTTCCTAAAGGGTTTTTTCTGCTCCTCTACCTCCCTTTTTTGGTCTCAATCAGGAAACAGTATATCCTTGAGCATACTGGTACTTTTGACTCAATAAAAAAGCAACTATGTTATCCAAGTGAAAACAAAGGGTACCAAGAGGGAAATGAATAATCCAACACAAGGCATGGCTGTGCTAAAATTATTTCTATTAAATCTAACAAAAATTCAGTTGAACCTGATCTTAAAATCATCTGTAACCATTAAGATTAGCATGCTAAAAGCTTTAATGTACGGAGATATGACAAAATGTAATTTTAAAAGCAGTGACTTTTCATTTTGTCTCTTGAAAGGAAAGGATTAAATAGTGGATGAATAACTGTCAACTGAAACCTACAAGTGTCACCATTACTAATGTATTATAATGACTTGCTGTATGTTTCCCTTACATGAAGAGCACAACCCCATCCTGTTCCTTCTTTATTGCCACTTGCCTTCATCTCTGAAATGACTTCAACTTAAGCAATAAGAGGGTCACTGTTTTAAGATGGAATTTGTGATGGTCTGAGGTACCAACCTCCCTTTCATTTACTGCTGTATATCAGCTCTTTAGTTTTTCCATTAAGTAAGTTAAAGTTAGTAAAACTTCATTGGTCAATAGTGCTCAGCCATTTAATTAAATAATTAATGCACTATTCGTTATACACAGTATCAGAAGAATACATTATTTTTGTGAATTACAGATCAAGGGTGTATCTTTTTGTATTTAAAATTACATTATTTCTTTGAAGTATTCTTTTTTTTCACATAAACAGTATTACAAATTTATGTCTAGAAGATCAACTTTTCCTTTATTCAGCTAACAAAAATTTACTGAATATCTGCCATGTCCTCTCACTTATTTCTTGAGCTGGGAATACAAACTGAATAGGACACAGTTTGCCCCTAGAGGGATGAATGTCCAGGAGAGAGATGTGTGCCTAGATATTGCAATTACAATGCAAGGAAATAAATAACGTAGGCACAGGCTGCCAAGAGAGAATCAAAGAGAGGTGCATAATTCCTTTTGGAAGAGTCAGGAAAGGGTTTCCTGAATGGTTGAACTGAATTCTGAGGGATGACAAACGGTGCTCAGCAGCATGAAGCAGGAGAGTTCTAGGAATGCATACACAAAGGCAAGAAGCCTTGACATTGTTTGGAAAGTGGCAGCACAATGCAATTAAGAGCATGGACTCTGGAGACAGACTGCCTGGGTTCCACCTTGGGCCATTACTTAACCTCTCTGTGACTCAGTTCCCCCAACTATAGAAAGGGCATTAATATGAATATATACATTAAAGGTATACTTTAATGCAAAAAGATGAGTTAAGTTTTGTAAGTCACATAGTAAGAGCAATTTAAATGTTTGCCATTATTAGAGCTGGAGTGCAGGGTTTTTGATGGCAGTGGCTGAAGGTAAGAAGGTTGAAGACTGGAGAGTAGGGATGGGCCAGATATAAGAGGCTCATGGTTAATTCTGAAAGAGCTGGGAAACCATGGCTGGATTTTGAGTATCTGAACGATGACCTACCATTAGTTTAAGGTTTTGATAAAGACTAATGAGTCACGAGGAGACTGGAGTGGGATGCAGTGTGAAGCTAGGAGATGAATTAGGGATCTCTGGAAATAGTTCTGGAGTGTTGCTATAACTCTGAACCAGGGCAGTGGGATAGTAATGGAGAGAAAGGATTAGCTTTAGGAAATACCTTCGGGGCAAAGTTGGTAAGATTTGATGACTCACTGGATGGTGGGATGAGGGAGAGGTACAGTGCAGGGAGTGGATGGGAAAGATGCTATACTTTATGATTGAGCTGAGAGCTCTTTGGTCTCTTGGTATTTACAAGAAAACAATAAATGCCAAATTTATTTCCTTCCGAGGACTTCCCTGGTGGCACAGTGGTTAAGAATCTGCCTGCCAATGCAGGGGACATGGGTTTGATCCCTGGTCCGGGAGGATCCCACATGCCACGGAGCAACTAAGCCTGTGGCCACAGCTACTGAGCCTGCACTCTGGAGCCCATGAGCCACAACTACTGAGCCCTCGTGCCACAACTACTGAAGCCCACGCGCCTAGAGCCCGTGCTCTGCAACAAGAGAAGCCACCGCAGTGAGAAGCACGTACAATGCAATGAAGAGAAGCCCCCACTCGCCGAAACTAGAGAAAGCCTGTGTGCAGCAATGAAGACCCAACACAGCCAAAAATAAATAAAATAAATTCATTAAAAAAATGTATTTCCTTCCCTCATGAGACTATACCCTTTTACAAGTTGAGATGACTAGATTTTGAAAAAAAATTACAGGCGAAAAAATATTTAACTTAATTGCAGAGTCTTGCCACTTGACCTCAGAGTTTCTAACTTCATCTGAGACTTTGAATTTCAATGACAATATTCAAAATTTGGAAGATATCTTCTAGCCATTTTGCTTTAGTTTTCTTTTCTGAAAATGTAGAGACATTCTGGCTGGCCTTGTTTCCCTCGGTATTATGTGATTGTCTGACATCAGCACCGATATATTCATCTCCGACACATGATACTGGCTGGCATGAGAAAGAAGGGGCAGACGGCTGAGTCTGTGAGCAGGACATAGCAGCTAAGCTCAAGACTCAGTGGCATGTGCAACAGGTGTTCTGTGGAACCAGGGTTAGAAAGGGCTTCTTCCTCTATTTTTAAAAAGTGGAGAAGTAACTCTTTCATAACTATACAGAAACTGTGACAATTATATGCTCATGGCTACAAGATACAATTATCAAAATACAAGGTTTATTATCATCAAGTTGGAGCAACTGAGTGCTTCTTTTATTCCCTACTATTTTTGAAGTAGAAGATTCTTGTGCTACAGCAGAGGTCCAGAAGCAGGGGGATGAATTTGCTAAGCCTGTAAAATTTTTTTTTTAGTTCAGTGACGCTATAGCCTATATGTGGCTAACTTGTATGCTTACAAGATTGAGTGTCTTCTTTGTCCCCGGAGGGCCATTTACCTTAGTGGACTGTCAGCGAATTGACAATGACAGCATAATTGAACAACAACACTTATTTTCAACATAGAATTCTAAAGCATTCTAGCTATTAAGCAGTAACAAGAGGCCAAGTTCATCAAAGATGAGTGACCCATCCCCCCAACCCCACACTTTTTTTTTTTTTTTTTACTACTAATAACTTTCATCACCACTACTGGCTGTTCCCACATGAGCAAGCAAACTGATGCATCGAGATACTGGATAAAATATCATAACATTGAAACAATTTTTCTTATTTATCTTTTTCTTGGTCTTTGAGACAATCCAGTTTTCAGCCCCCATCACGCTCTCTAGCCAGTGTTTGGCAGAGACTTGAATCCAAGCTACAATGGTCTAGCTTTGATCTGGTTCTGTAACTTTCAGGCTACAAACCATACAATATTTTTTGAGGGAAAATAAATGAGCACTTTGCTTCAATGTCCAGCAAAATAGTATATTCAGCCTACTCATTAATTTGAATCTACCTAAATTTTTTTTTTTTTTTGCGGTATGCGGGCCTCCCACCGTTGCTGCCTCTCCCACTGCGGAGCACAGGCTCCGGACGCACAGGCTCAGCGGCCACGGCTCACGGGCCCAGCCGCTCCGCGGCACGTGGGATCCTCCCAGACCAGGGCATGAACCCGTGTCCCCTGAATCGGCAGGTGGACTCTCAACCACTGCGCCACCAGGGAAGCCCTATATGCCAATTTTTTAATCTTCTTTCTTATAATTAGCAGGCTATTATAGTTGAACCTGGCAAAATATTTTAATTAGGCTGTCCATAGATATTTCAATAAACTTGAATTTTTTTGACATTTCAAACATAACCTTATGTTGTCATGCCTGCCTCCTACTATTCTAAATGTAGAGCATGTTCCCGCTGCAGGAATTACCATGGTTACTTGTGCCAATAGTGAACTGCAGTTAGCATCAGAAAGTATTGTCCTGTCTTACCGCTGCATTGAAAATGACATCAATATCTCAATAATCACAATTATATGAATTAATATGGAACCCTGGAGAAGCATGACCAGGAGACAATTGGCCATAATGGAAGAACTTCTTAAGAGCTGAACTATATTTAAGGGGCTTTTTCGAGGGGTACACTGTGTTCATATTCTCTAAGAACTCATTTTAATGCCAAATGTGGTTTTATTTTATTAACAGTATTGTTGAAGGGTTATAATCTCACTCCTTCCTCTTCTTTATGTATTCTCCTTTTGAAGTGTACAGGAGTTTGGTACTTTGTGTAGAAAGCGATTCACATTTAATGTGAAATGATTAACAAAGAACAGGATCGGCAAGGCTTGTTAAAGGTACTTTTGTGGCTACAGATGGTACCTAGGATTAAATTGATTTGATCAGAACCCCCAATTCTGATTATGTTGACTAGTTGAAGTTTTATTAAGGAAAGGTCTAGTTAATAAATAGTTTTCTGAGTTACTATCCAACCACTCCTGTTTCATAAAAGTGCTTTAGAAATTCTTGGGGCCATTTTCCCATGCCTCTCACTGATCTCTCAACTTGACTTTGTTCAAAAGACTTACTTCTGCAAATCACCAAGTAAAGGGACCCTAAACAATGAAACGTACTCTAGTACTGAAGTCTCCACTCACCTGCACTGGTGCCTGCACCGGATGTGAGGTCTCCACCCATCAGACCACCTATGGATGAAAGAGGAAGATCAAAAGAAGAAAGGCTAAAAGGCCCACAGAGCAACACACTTTACCTTTAGCAACCTTAGTATTTGGTCCTCACCCAAGAGTTCTAAATTTGTCAAGTATTACCTAGGTCAGATGGGTGATATTCGTTTCACTGTGACATGCTGTGCTCAAACATTAAAAATACAATCACTGACTGATATTTTGCAGAATCTTTCTTTCTAAGAAAGATTACATTTAAAAAGCTAGGCTTTAGGACTTCCTGGTGGTGCAGTGGTTAAGAATCTGCCTGCCAATGCAGGGGACACGGGTTCGAGCCCTGGTCCAGGAAGATCCCACATGCCGCGGAGCGGCTGGGCCCGTGAGCCATGGCCGCTGAGCCTGTGCTCTGGAGCCCGTGAGCCACAACTACTGAGCCCATGTATCACAACTACTGAAACCTGTGTGCCTAGAGCCCGTGCTCCGCAGCAAGAGAAGCCACTGCAACGAGAAGCCCGCGCACCTCAACGAGGAGCAGTCCCCGCTCACCGCAACTAGAGAAAGCCCACACGCAGCAACGAAGACCCAACACAGCCAAAAATAAATTTAAAAAAATAAATGAATCAATTAAAAAAAATCTAGTCTTTGAATGGTCTCTAAATTTTTATCATATTTCCAAGTCTAGTTTTCCCTAAGGTGATATTTTCTAGAAAGTAAGGTTTACTCTATGCTCAAATAACCATATATTTGATGTTTAATTCTTTGTAAGTGTATTTTATACAATGAATTCTGTGCAATGCTAATTGTCTAGAACTTTGGTCATTTCATGAATCTTCTAACAGTGAATGATCTCATTTACTATCCGGATTTTACTTACTAACACAATAAAACAGGTTTTACTGACTACAAATTTAGAAACATATGTTTATTCACTGTTAGCTTAAGAAAGCAGGTTAAAATTTGGCAGTGTTTATTTATGAGAGTTGGGATGTTTCAAAAAGATACTGAATATAATAATTATTTTTACTTTTTTTTTTTTTTTTTTTTTTACGGTATGCGGGCCTCTCACTGCTGTGGCCTCCCCCGTTGCGGAGCACAGGCTCTGGACGCGCAGGCTCAGCGGCCATGGCTCACGGACCTAGCCGCTCCGCGGCACGTGGGATCCTCCCGGACCGGGGCACAAACCCGTGTCTCCTGCATCGGCAGGCGGACTCTCAACGACTGCGCCACCAGGGAAGCCCTATTTTTACTTTTTAAGGAACAAAATTTAGCCAAAAGAACAGAATATCAGCTAGATTATTCTCTAATTGCTATAATTATTATTTGGTTCTGGGTTTGGAATTAGAAGAAACTGTTCATTACATTTTAGGAAAATGTTTATTATTTCCAATCAAATAAATATTTTTGGAAATAAACGATGAGATTTTTAAAAACAAATGAGCATGAGTTCATCAAATAGAACATTCAATAGCATTTGAGTAATGATCTGAAAGGAATACATATGTTTATTGAAAATGCTTATGAAAAATTTCAGCATATTCAGAAGTAGAAAGAATAGCATAAGTTGTTTATACACATCTCTCAGATTCAAGATTTATCAAGTTTTTTTTAATGTGGCTGATTTTGATTGTATTCTCCACATGAAGTTTCTGTACTAAAAAAGTAACACATGTTTAATTCTAATCAGAAGGCAGATAGTCAAGTATTCTAAAGGAAAAATTCTGTGAATAAATCGCTTTTAATAAAAAGTGTGTCTAAGACATTGTTTCTTATTAAGTGCTTTTAAAGAAGTAAAATGTAAATATATAATGATTTGCTGTATGTGATTTAGAAATACAATGACTTTTTGGTGCTTATTTTAGAAATATGAAGGAATTGTTTAGTTATATTCAACTCACATTTATTTAGTTCTTACGGTGAGTCTGACAAATCAAGAGGACATTCTTCCCTTCAAGGTTCTGTAAGTTCGGTGGGGAAATGGACATATACTCAGTAGAGTACATCATACTGTGTATCGTTTGATCTGAGTACTAAAAATGGTCGAACTTTTCCTGAGCGATGATTTTTCTCTGGGACACTGTGAATTGTGTAACGGTAAGCGTCTCCTAGAAGCGTAGACACACATTTGTGGCAGGTGTATACGTCCTTGTGATGTGCTCTTAACTACTGACTTAGTTTTGTTTTTAATTCACTGTTCTTATAAATTATGCATCCTATCACATTTCTTTCTCTGCCTTAAATCCTTTTGTGCTATAAGTTACTGTATAAATAAATAAATATTGACCAAAATAATAAATAACTGAGAGAAATGCTATCAGAGGACACAGGGGAAGGTTTCACAGAAGAGGTGATATCTGGCTAGGAGGAAGAGGGAAAAGGGCATTTTAGGCAGGAGAAGAGGAGAAGCAAAAGCATGGAGAAAGGATATTTGATGTTCTGTTTGAGAAAGTATGTGGTTAAAATATAGCCAAATGAGGAGATTGGTGACAGATAGGCTCAACGGATAAACTGCATATTATGAAACATTTTGAAAGATATTCTGAGTTAGGTTTTATCATGTGGAAGGCCTAGCTGGGGATGGTTATTAAGCAATGAAGGGACATAAGTCATGGAAAACTGGAAAATGCGACATCTTGTAGGTAAAATAGCCTTTTTTTGCCAAGGGTGGCTCCTTCCAATAGTTTGTTACCATTGCGTTCTTAGGAGAACGTACCTGTGTTACCCGCACTCGGTGGTCGATGTGTTACACCAGGAGACATACTATTCCTCTGCAGAGAAGGGTGGGCCAGTGGCAAAAGGTTGGGGTTCCCCAGTGAGCTGACGGGGTTGCTGTATACCAAACTGTTGTGGCTGGACACTGGGATGGAGACTGGCATCTCAAAGTTGGGAGGTGGAACAGCCTGTAGGAGCAGGAAAAAAACCCATGGGTAAACGAAATGAACAGAAACAGAGCCCTCCAAGTACAGACAGTTTTTACTTTTCTAAGAAAAATTTCAAATTCCAAACTGCTTGGTGTCTAGAAGACCATTAAGAAGAGGTCTCAGGATGTGCGGATCCTAAATTGATTTCTTTAATGTGCTTAGAATGCCTTCTTTGCAACTATTAGAAAACGTTTCACTTTTCTTTCAAACAAAGCCCCATTTCATTAGACTCTGTTGTCTTTGAATTCCGGTCTATTAAGTAGTGATTGTTCATCTGTGATATGTGAATCTGGTGCCAGAAATGACTGCAAGATCAAAGGTATATGACTGTGAAGACTTCACAGAGAAAAAGGATTAAAATGCAAACTGGAGCCTTTGGTTTAATTGCTTATTGAAGCATATTTAGGCAGAAGTTTAATGATATAAAATCATCTCCAGGCGTGTGAATAGCACATATACTTTAATTATTATTTTTAAAAGTCTGTCTTTTGAAAGTTAACTCTAAAGATAATAGACATTTTAAGATATAGGATTCAACAGAGCATGTATCATTCAATAATTCATATTTTAACCTGATAGTTCAGAATGTACGTTACACTTCACATTTTGGGATATACTGACACTGACAAATGGCAAGACCTATCTCTTCAATGAGAGAGCTGCAAGCATTTGGTGAACTGAGGCTTTGTGGATGTCTAGTTAGAGTAATTTAAGTCCCAATCATTGATTTTTTGGTATTATTTTGGCAATTTAATCCAAACATGCTTATTTTTCTGCTTGCATTAGCTAATCATAGTTGTAATTCCCTCCCTCTTTTTCTTCTGTTTTATCATTATAAATGAAAATACTGTTTCCATATATTGCCAGAGGACTCATGATGTCAGAGCATACAGCATTCTTAATATAAAATGGATATATGTATGTGTATGTGTGTGAATCTAATATGTATACTAGGGTTTATATAGAACATTCCCTCAGGGAGTCTCTAATAAGCCACTGTACAAATTTAAATACATAAGGGCATATGGCTCAAAGTTTTCTTTTTTTACTATCTTTTTCTGTAATCCTAACATCAAGTTTTGTTTTGTTTTGTTTTTCCTGGTTCATTGGCTGGCCTGCACCATACATTCTGCTCTGCAATAGTTCTTTGTTTATCCTGGTGATAATTACAATACTGTCCTCTTTCTATGCTTCTGCTCCCTTTTTCTTTATTTTTCCTATTTGTCTTTTCTTCCCTGATCTGGACATGGCGATACTGACAAGAACAGACGTGTCATAACTCTTTTCTTTTACTTGTCTTTGATTCTTCATTTTTTAGAGGGAAATAAAAATGTTCAAGTGTTATGTTAACATAGTCATTTTTTTTATTAGGCTTTATCTGTTGTAAACAGGGTAAAAAAAACAATTTTGGATAAACACCATGATATAATCGAACATGAATGTTTGATAAGACATCAAAGAATGAATATATCCAATTCCCAGAGTCTTTAAACAACAAAAAATATTAGTGTATGCTGTAAAATAAATGTCTATACAGTCAATAAAATATTGCATTCCTTTATTAAAAGGTCCAATAAGAATTACTCTAGGGCTTCCCTGGTGGCTCAGTGGTTGAGAATCCACCTGCCGATGCAGGGGACACGGGTTCGTGCCGCGGTCTGGGAAGATCCCACGTGCCGCGGAGCGGCTGGCCCCGTGAGCCATGGCCGCTGAGCCTGCGCGTCCGGAGCCTGTGCTCCGCAACAGGAGAGGCCACAACAGTGAGAGGCCTGCGTACCGCAAAAAAAA
>NW_006795034.1:356108-358310 GCF_000442215.2 Lipotes vexillifer
CCCAAAAAAAAAAAAAAAAAAAAAAAAAAAAAAAAAAAAGAATTACTCTAGCACACCTAAGAAAACGAAGTAGCCTTCTAGGTTTTCACCATTTGCCCCTCCACTCTCTTCACTGCTCTGGGCCCAGAAGGCTGATGCTCCAGACTGTACCCACCAGATTCCCCTGGCCCTCTGGCTTTGGCTGGGCCAGTGGAGGCACCGTCAGAAGTACAGAGAGTAGGAGGAGGGAGGTCAGGGTATTCTTGTACTGTAGCATCCCTCTTGCTGGGCCACAGGATGGCAGAGGCTGCATTCTCCTAGTGAAGGCCACGCCCCTTTTGGGCCCTCTCTCCTACAGACATAGATCTTACTGTGCTCCGGTAACTTCTTCCTCCTCTTGCGCCTTCAGACCTAGATGTGGTAATAGCTTCTAGGTTGTAAGCCCTAATGTACTTCACTATTTCTCGAGTTCCCCTGATCTCTACCCATCTGTAAATAGTCCCTTTATTAAACTCTCCTCAATTACCCTTTTGAGTTTGCCATCTGTTTCCCACTGGAGCCGTAATAGTAACTCTCTAGATCTAGAATAGTGGTGCTCTATACAGGTGGACTATCTCCTTAGGGAGCATTTTGGAAATCTGTGGGTGTCACAATGATTGGGGGGCATGGCTGCTATTTTCCTGGTGGGTAGGTGTGCTGTATATTCTATTACATGTGGGACAGTTCTACACAACAAAGAATTGTCTCTTACCCCATCCAACTTTCAAATGTCCCACTGGACATTCATGTGGGTGAAAAACCTATTTAATAATGATCTGAGTCAGAACTAACTTTGTTCTGCAGACACAAGGTATTTTTAATACACCGAAATGCAGATTTTATTATACACTGAAATTCCCAGAAATGCAATTGCTGTGTATGGTGAGGGAATGTTTCACTTTGTTTGGTATGGAACTTTATTAAAAATTATTCACCACTTTGGAAAATCATGTCATCCATGACAATGCTGCTCTTGTGACTTTTGTTGTAAATACAGCTCACTGCTTTCTCTTAACTCACTCCATTCAAAAATTTTCCTCACCACTTCACTGAAAATGCTCATGTCATAGTCGTGAATAACCTTCAGGTTGCTAAATCCAATGGTAACTTCTCAGTCCTCAACTGGGACACATGGTCACTCCTTGATAAACTCCCACCCTTTCCATGGCCCTGAACTTTCCCTTCTTTTTTTTTTTTTTTTTTTTTTTTTTTTGCGGTAAGCGGGCCTCTCTCTGCTGTGGCCTCTCCCGTTGCGGAGCACAGGCTCCGGACGCACAGGCTCAGCGGCCATGGCTCATGGGCCCAGCCCCCTCCGCGGCATGTGGGATCTTCCCGGACCGGGGCACGAACCCGCGTCCCCTGTGTCGGCAGGCGGACCCTCAACCACTGCGCCACCAGGGAAGCCCTCCCTCCTATCTTGATAGCTGCTCCTTCTCAGCCTTCGCTGCTGGTTCTTCCTCTTCTCCCTGCTCTCTGAATGTAAGAGTACCACAGCCCTTTTTCTATCTCTAGCTCAGATCTCTCTCCTGACTCCAGCCTTGCATATCCAGCTATACCCTCAATATTTCTACTTAAATGTCGATAGACATCTCAAAACTAGCTCCAATGTAACTCTTCCCATCTCCAGCTGATGACAGCTCAATGCTTTTGTTTGCACACAATAAAATCCTTGGAATCATCCCAGAATCTTCTCTTTCTCCCACTCCCCACATCCAGTCTACCAGGAAATCCTACTGGCTTAACTTCCATAGTCTCCAACCACCTCTCACCTTCTAATGGCTGGTTCTAGCACCATCATCTCTTGCCTTAATCACTGCAGTCACTTCCTAATAGTCACCCGCTTCTATCCTTGCCCTCCCTTCTATTTTCAACTTTGCAAACAGATCCCTTAAAAGCATAAATCAGATGATGGCACTTCTCTATTCTAAACCCTGTGAGAGCTCCCATCTTAGTTGGAGTAAAGCCCAACTTCTTCTAATGTTCCGCAAGGCCCTATAAATTCCAGTTTTTGCCAGGCTCCATTACTGATTTCCCATCATCCTCTTCCTCCCTGCCTCATTCCTGTCTCATTTCTCTGGCTAACTCCATCGCTTCCTTCCTTCAAGTTTCTGCTCAAAATCTGGTCTTTTCCAAAAAGAACAGACTTGTGGTTGCTGGGGGTGGGGTCAGGGGTGGGGGGTGGGG
>NW_006795034.1:358320-358633 GCF_000442215.2 Lipotes vexillifer
TGGGAGGGAAGGATTGGGAGTTTGGGATTAGCAGATGCAAACTATTACATATAGGATGGTTAAACAACGTGGTCCTACACTGTATAACATAGGGGACTATACTCAATATCCTGTGATAAACCATAATGGAAAAGAATATGAAAAAGAATATATGTATAACTGAATCACTTTGCTGTACAGCAGAAATTAATACAACATTGTAAATCAACTATACTTGAATAAATTTTAAAAACATCTGCTCTTCACAAGGAAGCCCACCCTGACTACTTTACTTAATCCTGCCCCTGCTCTCCCCATCTCCTGATCTCTTTCC
>NW_006795034.1:358643-380904 GCF_000442215.2 Lipotes vexillifer
TTTCCCTATTTTTACAAGATCAATTAAGGTGTTCGTCAAATAACGTTCCCTTTCATCAAGGTGCTAAAGGTCTTTTGCTATGAAGTAATACATACCCTAGTCTACTTCTTATTATATTAATTGAATATTTTGTTTTTGTTTTTGTTTTGCGGTATGCGGGCCTCTCACTGCTGTGGCCTCTCCCGTTGTGGAGCACAGGCTCTGGACGCGCAGGCCCAGCGGCCATGGCTCACGGGCCCAGCCACTCTGCGGCATGTGGGATCCTCCCGGACCGGGGCACGAACCCGTGTCCCCTGAATCGGCAGGCGGACTCTCAACCACTGTGCCACCAGGGAAGCCCTGAATATTTTTATTCAAAGAAGAATGTTTAGGAAGATACTATATTAACATAAAAAAGTACAAGCTTACAACTTACTGTATATTATTTTCTGAGAAGACACTATAATTTACATACATGATATGACTCAACCATTTCAACATCCCTTCACTATAGCTATAATCCTTTTTAAATTGGTGAGATTAAGTAAGTGGCCCAAGGTCATCTAACTAGGGACTGAGCCTATTGGTTTTGCTACTAAATCACCATGCAACACAGTACATGTTTTTGGATAGAAGTAAAATATTTCAGTCAGAAATTATACTGTGAAGTGAGTATGGGCTGCATATTAGTAGCTTATTATTTATGATCCACAAACATACTGAATTAATTGGATTCTCATGGAACGTGGCTGAACGTCCACGTTGGGGTGCATGCTTATGCCCACTGATGCCAGGGTGTGACGGAGGGCTTGGGGAAAAATACACCCTAAAGACTCCTATCATTCATATTTACTCAGATTTGGTATTTTAAAGCTTTCTTTTGGTTACAAATGTTTTAATCCGTATTCACTATTACTACTTATAAATGTTTACCTGGGAACCTAAGGATCTGCTGTAAAACTACCTCTCCCCTGAATATTCTACAGAATATCGATTGTGCCTCAGTAGAGAGCAAAGCCAATACCTCCCTCCTCCCCCATGCTTATGTCCACATCCAAAATAAACAGGATGATTAATAATCATTTAATAAATTCTGAACCACTCTACTAACCAATTTAGTGAAAGTCTCTCTATTCCTCTCTTCCTCTGACCATCATCCCCAAGAGTTATTCAGTTTCCAGAATTCTGGACTGTAAACAATTTTTTTTTTTTTTTTTTTTTTTTTTTTTTGCGGTACACGGGCCTCTCACTGTTGTGGCCTCTTCCGCCGCGGAGCACAGGCTCCGGACGCGCAGGCCCAGCGGCCATGGCTCACGGGCCCAGCTGCTCCGCGGCATGTGGGATCTTCCCGGACCGGGGCACGAACCCGAGTCCCCTGCATCGGCAGGCGGACTCTTAACCACTGCGCCACCAGGGAAGCCCGACTGTAAACAATTTGATGAGAGTTATTATAAAACTCTCTTGTGATTGGCTAAACAGAAGTCAGATATAATTCTGATATGAGCATACTTCAGAAACTCACAATTCATAAAATACGGTAACATCTGTTGCATTCTATCTTTGGCTTTGTTTCCTTATCTGTATCAGGAACTGGCTAAATAATTTAAAAATCAAATTATAAGCTTAAATACGACCATAGTAAGGTATTTCAGGGAATGAGGAAGAACATCAGCCTTTGTATCAGAAATCTCAGCTGCAGTCCAGGTGGTGTAATAAAAAGCAACTTAACTAGGCAAGTCATTTAATCTCCCTTGAACTTATGTGGGACCTGAAGTGGCTGCATCCATAAAAGAGACCAACCAGCTCTAGATGCTTTAGGAAATGCCAAAGCTATAATAATGTACCCATGCCTATTAGAAACTGGCATTTTTCTTTTTCGTCTTGACTTTTCAAAATTAAGGAACTTAAAAGCACCTAAATTTTTAAAAGTTTTGTCTGAAAAGCGAAAGCCAAAAAGTCATTAAAAACTCCAAACTTGCAAAGATTTCAGGGCCGGGCTTCAAATTTTAGAACCCTCAAGATAGGAAGGAAGAAGGAATTTGGGGTGATTAAAATGCTATAGGCAGGACTGGCTGTATAATTTGCAGGGCTCAGGGCAAAATGAAAATGTGGGGCGCTTGTTAAAAAATTACTAAGAATTTCAAGATGGTGACAGCAGAGCATTTAACCAAGTGCAGCCCTAGGAGAGCAGGGCCCTGCGTTAACTGCACAGGTCACACGCCCTTGACACTGGCACTGGCTTTTTCATATAGGCATGAGAGCTAAACAGCTTCTAGTTTCTATCCCTGAACAAACTGATTATGGTTGCCAAAGTGAGTCATCGCAGTCAAGAAAGGTATCAACTCTTATCCAAACCCCATGATTTTCCCAAACTTACCACAAGGAAAAGTCCAATAAAATATTTTTTAATAAAATATTTTTACCTAATGTTTAATAAAATATTTTTACTTAATTTTTACCCTCTTTCATTCAATGTGAATGACTGAACTGAATCCCTTTTTTGGGCCACTACTGACACCCTTAACTTTTTTTTTTTTTTTTTTTTTTGTGGTACGCGGGCCTCTCACTGCTGTGGCCTCTCCCGTTGCGGGGCACAGGCTCCGGACGCACAGGCTCAGCGGCCATGGCTCAAGGGCCCAGCTGCTCCGCGGCACGTGGGATCTTCCCGGACCGGGGCACGAACCTGCGTCCCCTACATTGGCAGGCGGACTCTCAACCACTGCGCCACCAGGGAAGCCCCACCCTTAACTTTTGATCAACAATTACCAGGCTGCTGAGAACTAGCAGAGAAAAGAAGCACACAATGCTGATGACTAGTGACTACCGTGTGCTGGTATCCAAATCCCCTCCAGGCTGCCCCACGACTCTGGCCTGTGCTCACTACCCCCTCCATCCCCAGTTCCTCACAATATCTACACCCACGTCACTCTCTCCCAAGCCCCTGCTCCCCCATCTCAATAGCTATAGAAACTGAATTCAGTATAAAAACAGAGGTCATTAGGTGGTCACCCCCTCAATTTCCCTCTCCCACCTACCACCCTGACTACATCTGCAAATCCTTCCCATTCCCATCCCAGCCCCCTTCCCTTCCTTGAGAAGCTTTGCCATTTTATCCCCATTGCACCTACACGTCCCATCTTTTCCTTCCTTCAAGCATTCCTCCTCTACATATAAATCATCTCAAGTGCTTTTCCTCTTAACTCCCTCCTTGATCCTAGTTACAGTATTATTTCTCTCTCTTCACAGCCCATTATTTGAAGAAAATGCATCCGTACTGTCTATTTCCACTTCCTCCTGGTCTCTCTCAACCAGTCCTGCATTCACTCCTCCTTCCCTCAGCCCATTTCCTAATTCCTGGTTCCTCAAATGGTGCTGTTTTTTCTCACTGTGAAGCCCAGCATGAACCATGGCAAACCCCACATGAGGAAATGCTGGTCAACATGATTCCAAATCATCCATGAATTATTTCATGTAATTGAGGAATAAGGGCATAAATTAGATTATACTGACAGGTGACTGCAATATTAAATTTTTCTATTTTAAAAGGGAAACTCTTCAACCTGGGTCTTTGAAATGGAAAAACAGTCTTGTAATGTTTTTAAAGAGGTAGTGACACTCTCTCCATACAAAGGGCAGAGTGTCCTTGCCCTGCTGTAAATGTTTTAGCAGCTGTGGAAACTTTCAACAAAATTTACTTCCAGCAACTGAAAGCGATGTGCGAAAACTGGGCTTTTCATCGTGGAGACTGAAGCACTTACTGAAGAAACGACGACTTGGAGGCACAGCCTGGAGCTGTGTGGCTCCTTCTCACAGCTCTGCCTGTAAACTCTAATGTGGTTTTCCATCCCCTGCTGCACATCACTGCACCTCTTAAGAAATCATGTATCCTGATTTTGAACTCTACACGACAGGATGAAATATGGTGAGGGAATCCAGGTAGGCATTACACCCCTTTCCCCCTAGAGCATGGGCGAAATGATCCAATGTGCAAACACGGGCGTTCTCCCAGAACTTTGGGGATTAAAGCTCCACACACACATGGAGAGTGATTACCAGTCTTACACACACCACCCTTTTCCTCACTGTGCTGGGGATTCCTCCTGATACACCTAACGTGCTTCACCTTAACATCTTACATTCACAAATCTGCCCAGCAGCTCTAAACTAGTGTATTATATCGTGGGAGAAACTCAGGCCATCAGAACTAAAAACTGGCCCAAAGGAGCTGTTTCTTTCCTCCTTCTGGGCAAGACAGAATCCCAATAGACTTCATTTAAGAATTCTGGGTATAGGGCTTCCCTGGTGGTGCAGTGGTTGGGGGTCCGCCTGCCGATGCAGGGGACGCGGGTTCGTGCCCCGGTCTGGGAGGGTCCCGCATGCCACGGAGCGGCTGGGCCCGTGGGCCGTGGCCGCTGGGACTGCGCGTCCGGAGCCTGTGCTCCGCGGCGGGAGAGGCCACGGCAGTGAGAGGCCCACGTACCACACACACACAAAAAAAGAATTCTGGGTATAACAAGTATGCATTGCTGCATCTGATAGGAAATGTTTCATTTGACCAAGTGCCCACTGTGGAAATGCTGTATGTAGTACTCAGTTTTATGAAAACCTTTAAGAAGTCACAGCAGTTAGCTTTCCTTCATGATACAGTGTATTAATAATTCTGATTCAATAAAAGATTTCCTGTTGACATTATTTCATTTAACAAATGAAGCAGACATATATTTATGAGGACATGAAGTTTAATATGCATACATTTTATAAATAAGTTTTAAAGTATTCAATTTAATCCAGTACAGGTTGATTGCACACCTACTATGTGTAAAGCATTAATTTATCTTGTGAGTGCCATTGTGGATTTGGCCTGGAGCTTTTGTCCCCAGATATCTGCATTAAGGCCTGTTTTCACTGCAGTCTCTCTCAATCCTGTTTGAGAGTCTGTTTCCCCAACTTACAAAAAATGTACTTTTTTGAGAAAGGGATTAATTATCTACTGAGGAGCTTGTATACAATGACAGTTGGGACACTAACAGAAAGTTACTCAGAAAGCATGTGAACCTCACGTTGCATCACTTTATGTCACAAAATGAACATCACTTGACTAATGACAGAATAGAACAAAAGGTATGTACTTTCCCCCTTTACATATGGGCAAACAAAATAATACATGCAGAGTTATTTCTCTTAAATATCTGGCAAGGCATATGATTGATTGTTAGGAATTTTTTGACTTGGTTAAGACAAAATTTAGCCAAATGTTAAAGCGTGGAAAATGTTGGTATAGGCAAAGCGAATATTCTGACAAAGCTTTAAAATCACCCCATCACACAAACATGTTGAAATCTTACCATTAGGTTGTCATGCAGTCTGTTTCTCTGCAGCGAGCATTAGCTTTAACCCTTCAGTGCTGCTGCTGAATTTCATGTTTAGGGAGAGGGCTGAAGCTTCATTCAGGAATAAGCTTGTACTTGGGTGACGAGTGTCAGTTTACACGAGAGAACTGCAGTTTCACTCGTGTATCTTTACAGTCAGTCCTCGCTCAGGAGACTTTAGTGTTTGACGAGTGCCTGGTGATTTGTGCGGACTGTGTGTTTAAGAGATTATGTAAATTCAGTGTGTGTCACACAGATCTTTCTCTTCCTCCTGTGAACTTGCTACCTCCGAATAAACTTCTTGATGGCACGTCTTTTGGATGACAAAATTTCAGCAACCCTTAGGGTTTGCTTTCTAAGTGACTGCCCTTGGGATGAGATGGCTATTTTCTGGGTTTGACTTTGCAGTGTTTCTTAGAGAAAGCCCTCACTGAAAGGGTTAAGGTAAGTTACTGCAGCAGTTATCAGCAGACCAGCCATCTACCTTTGGTACTTACAGGAATTTTATGGCTCTTGATCATATTATCAAATTCTTCATTAATTTTTTTGTATTTTTCTTCAGTGCGTGGGGTGAGTGCATAAGAGGAGTCGGGATCGGGGCTTTCACAGCCTTTGTTTTCTTTCTTGTTCAAGGCCTGCCAGGTTCAGAGAAATAATATCAAGAGTAAAAAAAATGAAGGGTGTTTTGAGTACTTACACACAATCTTTGCCTGCTGATCATTAGATCAATATCTTCGTTAATTTTCCTGTACTTGTCCTCAGACTCAGGGCTGTGACCTACTGAATCGTCTGCATCAGGATCTGGGCTGTCACAGCCATTAAGGCCCTTCTTTCTCAATGTCTGAAATACATAATTTGGAAAGTTCAAACCTAGACAAAGGCTGTAAAAGACATTCAGGGGTGTCACAGACGTTCAAGCTTGCCAGTATTTTAGGTGATTACATGTGCTATATTACATTAGGGTAAAGAAAAACCGTAGAAAGACACCATGAGTCATTTCAACAGTGCACTCATTACTACTTAAAAAAAAAAAGAAAAAGGGAAATATTCCTTCTGCAACCAAATTCAATGAACAAAGATGGTATGAGGATTGAAGGTTCATGATCTGGAATTCATATGTGCCCCAAACATCTAGTGACAGACGATCACAGAATACAAATAAGGGGGCAAATTGCAACACTATTTTCCCACAGAAAAATTAGA
Source organism: Lipotes vexillifer (assembly GCF_000442215.2). Classification (NCBI taxonomy): domain Eukaryota; kingdom Metazoa; phylum Chordata; class Mammalia; order Artiodactyla; family Lipotidae; genus Lipotes; species Lipotes vexillifer. The sequence goes on from NW_006795034.1 coordinate 365,195, forward strand.
AGTTAGGACATTACACAATGATTTCAGAAAATGTGATCATGACAAAAGCAGAAATGGTGGCAACAGATCCTTAGTTTGAGTTTAATATAATGGTTGGCACTAGAAGTGTCCTGCCACCCCTCTGGATGTGCACTTGACAGCAAAAGGTGGTAGGAGAACCCAGCTAACATTCTCACCAAGTACCCATTAAGAATGTTCAGACCCTGTGATCATAAGGTGAATCACCTTTGTTTAGTCTGGTTAGAGTTCTATATGTGTGAAAACCTGTACTGAAATTGATAATACTGAGAAGTTGTCTGCCTAAACAGAGGCTGGAAAGAAAAGGCAACAGAGCTGAGCTTAGGGCTTCATTATCATGACCTGAGTAAGGAAGCCAAAGAACACTGCAGAGAGGTAACCAAGTCAGTAACTACTGAAGCAGCACACGTTCCTCCTGGCTGCAGCTGAGGAGGGTCAGCCTGAGACTGCCTCCTGGCACATGAGAGTGAAAAGTCAGTGCCTCTTCTCGAGCCTCCTGTCTCCTGAATGTATGTCTTGGTCTAGTTTCAGCTGTCACAGAGGGATAAATACTCATGTATAACACTGTAACAGGAAAAGTATGAGTCAGGAGTTTGACTTTCTTTTTTTCTTCTTTTTAAAATTGATGGTTGTCAACTTAGTTGGACACGATCCTATTTACAGAGATAGTTACGTTTTTAGAAATTATAAAACTTCTGATTAATCAATCACACAGCTTGCCATGTTAACTTTTAATAGACTAGCAACATTTCTGAATTTTCCTGGTACTACCAAATCGTTTATAAAGAGCTTTGTACCTAAGTGTCTCTTATCAATGGAAAGTTCAGCAGAGCTCATCTTTATTAAAGACCGAATTCACATACAAATAAAGCAAAAGCTGTGACATCAAGCTAAGAACTCAAAGCTGAGATAACACTCCATTTTTAATTCATGCAATTGGGGAAAACAAATAAAATGACATGAGTTAAAAAGGGGGTGTCAGTCTTAAAAATTTAAACTCCTTGGCTCTTATTGATGTGTAACAAATGTAACATTTTAAAAATTAGTTTCTGAGGCACTAAAGATTTTCAGTTAAAATCAAACTGAGACCATTTTGAATATGTCTATGATACACTGTGGCTCTGTAAATATTTATTAATGTTATAGTGATATAATATAACAAATAAACATATGGTTACAGCTTATTATGTGGTACAATGTTTGAATATTAAAATGAATATTTTGACACACGGTGATAAAATATACATTTACAATCTTGGGGAATTTATAACTGGTGGGGCCACCTGGCCCCCTATCATGGATCTACAGCTATCATTTTTCACCCAGAATAAGTACTCCTAGAGGGTTCCTACAATAATACTATAGAGGACGCCACAATACGTTAGAATAACAATTTTATTTGCTAACTTAATTTCCTATATTTTAAACTCTTTTGTTAGCATTATCTCAATCACAAAAGCATTCTTCCGGGTGATGACTATTTGTATTATGATGTGGTTCTGCTTTGATCTCCACATATCCTTGAGCTTTTAAGAATAATTTCTGAGTGTCTTGCATCATACTCCACGAATTCTTCATAAAAATTCACTTATGCAGAAAAAAATATGTAAGATCAAGAACATATTATCTGATATTTTTTCAGAATTTATCTACTGATATTTCTCTAGGGCATGTTAAGAATATTCTTATATAAACCCCTCATTTAAGGTCTTATCTGGTATAACATTAATTTACAGTCTTATCTAGACAGTAGATTTTTCAATGTGCACCCGAATCTTTTATCCAATAAATCTTCTTGTGAAAACTATAGTTGTTTTGATGTGCAGATTTTTGACAACAGAACGCAAGGGTTAGGAGAGGTCTATCAACTGTCATTACAATCCATCTGGCACTTACATGTGTGCTAAATATTCTTACAAAGCTTTCAGGGGTAGATATTGTGTTTGGTTTATAAAAATTCAAACATCAATTATACTTTATTGAAAGAGCTCCACAAATATTAACTCATTATCTCTCACAAATCTTCCATGAAGATTTCAGGAAACCTTATGCCAGGTCTCAGGCCAGCATGGCCCAGCACAATGGCCCAAGGCTCCCGCCTCCTGCCAGGCCACTGTGTGGTCACCCTGCCCCTGCCTAGGCTTTCCCACACTTGTGAAGTGCAAAGTGAGAGATGTGGAATAGACCTCTCCCACTCATATGTAACTACAGCAGTGGACTGAACACTGAAATAAATTAGGTAGAATTGAAAAAAAAATTAGGGTGTGGGAAAATTGTAAGTATAAAACTATGGCTAAAATGTTGATAGTTCTTCGATGTCAAGCTTTAGACCAAGTGGGAATGCTCGTTGTTCAATAAAACATTTCTCAGTTTATAGGTTAAAAAATGAATTAGATCGATAAGCTCCTTTATACCTAAAGACTTATATAAACTATTACGTAAACAAAGCAAGTGGCATGAGGTCACAAAGGAAATCGCAGTGATGGGAATAAGAGGGAAACAGTGGCTCATTTTCTCCCAGTAAATTCTTCTCATATCTGACTACATCATCCTACAATGAATATCACCACTATTTAAGTAATGAAATATCTCTACCATTTAAAGGCACTTATAGTCTTATTTCAAGTTATATTATGTTATTTAAAACAGGAGCATTTTGAGAAATACAAACACAAAACCCAAAAGCATACTGAGCTCTAAATTCCCATAATCACATAACCAGAACATTGAAAAAACTGTTCAAAAATATTACTCTCAGCTGAGAGCTTGTAGAACACATTTCTGCTAAGTACAGATTATTACAGTGGAATTATAAAGCTCTGAAAATGGAAGTAATGGCACAAACTTTACCATAGTTTGAATGTGGAACTGTAAGACTAATCTTATCTTTATTATATTAAAAATCTACAGCTGTTTAATTATGACAAAAGAATTAGTATTAGATTCAGCCAAGTCTGTCTTTATCACAGTAATAAATAGCTGATATTAACTAAAGGGATTACTAAATGGATAAATAAGCATCATTCCCTACGGCCTTTTTCTAGTAAAATCAAAATCTCTGTCACTGGCCTTTGAAAGATTCTCTGATCTTTTATAAATGTTACTGGTCAGGTAATGTAGGCACTTAAATCATTATTCTTTCACAGGGGCTAGAAGTCCTGGATGTATATATTTTAAGCGTCTCTCAGCTGACTATGTTCTGAGAGATTTATTCTGTATGTCAAGATAAGGCAAGAGATCTACTGAAACCACCAGCTTCCCTTGCTTCGTATCTAAAGAAACTCTTCCCTCAGAGAACTCTGTAAATCTGGAGTCAGCATTCCATGTGAGAGTGACACTTGTGGGGTAGATCACTGACTGCAGAGGCTTCTGGGATGTTTTCACAAGGCAGAGACTGTCATGCAGTGAGCTGAGAACAGCCTTTTCTGAGAGGAGTAATTAGATTGACAGAAGGTGACATACTCCAAACAATAAATGGGAAAAGGAGTGCAGACAGGTAATCCAAAAACCACGTGGAATCTCCCCTCCCAGACATGTGGACATATGGACACTGCATTATTACATTTGTTCATTGGGAAAACTTGAAATACATATAAACTGACAGTGATAGGTGACAGGTGCCTCAAAAATTCTAATGAAATCGATGTAGGGAACAGATTCTATTTCATTACTAAAAGGAATATAAATGAAAAAGAATGCCACATGGAGCTCTCATATCTTGTCTTAGACATTATGTTATCAACTAGAAAATCCCTTCTGTATACAGTGGTTAAAACTGGCTTCCCCTTCCTAATTTATTTCTTGTTAGTAGAAAAGAAATATCTAATTATTGGCCTTTTTCAATGTATGAAGACTGTAATATTTTATGTTGATGCTATTTAAGTAAAATTTAGCTTCTTTCAGAGACCCACCATCACAGATTAAAAGCTTCCCATCATTCAATTTATTTCCATGTCTGCAGTCTTAGTTCTCAAGAATACATTATTTCCATCATCTTCCTTTTTCTGTGCCTCCCCATTTCACAGCAGAAATTTTAAATCCCCTTGTGAAAAAACCCAAAATACTCGTACTAATTTTTGTTAAAATTCAAATAATCACCCTTTCTTGCACAGCTAGCATTACCCTTCAAAGGGCTGATGTATCAAGAACACATGCAGGAATTGTTATTATAAGTTGAGTGAATGTCCTGTTCACACAAAAGTCAAGAAAAAAAAGACGTCAACTTAGGAAAAATGGCTTCCTCTCTCTGATATTAAATCATTTTTGTGCTTGTCTATCACAGCTTTATGAAGATAAGTGTCTGCTCTTCACAAGCTGAATAATCTTTAGAAAGCAGTGAATCCACACAGGCACAGGAGGTGCAGTTGAAATGGAGACTGCCCTTCACTGAACTTTCTAAGTGCATTTCACAAATACCCTCCCACCCTGGTACTGATATTCACAACACTGCTGCTTCCAGGCCCTTCAGTATCTGTGGAGTGGCTGCCACCCTAAGGACTGTGCTCAATGTCTTACTTCATTTAAAACACATTCAGCAAATAATTACTGAGAACCTACTATATACCAGACACTGTTTTGTGTATCTGTAGAGAAGCAGGCAATACAAATTCAAACTAAAAGCTCTGACCTGACCTATAATATTGTATGTTTTTTGGTGATTTCTAGCACAGATTACTTAGGCTGGGGGAAGATCAGGTGCCAAGAAATTCCTCCGCAAGTTTTCATAATCAAAACTGTAAGCATTGTCTGTATTCTTTCCTTGTTCCATCGTTCTTCTTTGTTCTTAATATAGAAATGAAAAGGCACATTAAAATACTGTGAATTTAGTAAATCAGTAGGTAGACTTTAATTAGACAAGCAAATCATAGCTAGTATAGAGTATGCAAAAATTAAATATTATCCTAAATTATCCATGTGTGGTGAAAATTTTCATAAGAAATCAAAAACATAAACCTTAATAACACTACATTTCTCTAGGTTATTAATGCTCACTCTAACCAGATAGTAACTCCTATTCGGGTAAGGCTGGGGAGAGCTGGAGAGTTTCACTGTTTTGATTTGTTCCTTTTTCTTCAAAAGACAATCCTCAAATTGGACTTGAAAGTTTTTTCACTGAATAATTTTTCATCTTTAAATACTGGAAAGAAAAGACTGAAGACTTGAAGACTTTTAATGTATAGACCTAAAGAAATAGCCAGCCACTCCCCCTAATGGCCACAAATTCTTTCATATAAGTATTTAGAGGGTGATAGTTCCTAGAATTACTGATACTCTAATACCGGATGAGACCACCAAGGACCATCTGGCTCCTCCCCATGCCTTCCAGAGGTGCTTGCTGCACAAGCGCTGGCCTTTCATATCTCATGCCCTTGCTCAAGCCAGGCTCTCCTACTGGAAGGACCCCACCAGTATCTGTTCCCTGTATGCAGACAGTCCTCCTCCAAGTGAGAGCTGACACAACCTCTCCTCTCGGTAGGCTTCTCTGATCACCAGGACTGAATTAATTTCTCCCTAATTCATGCACTCATTTATTGTATACATTTTTCTATTAGAGCTTTTACCGCAAATTATTATGTGTTTGTCTCCACTGCTAAATCGCTAGGTAATTAAAGCAACTTCCTTTATTCACTTTTGAAGTTGCGATATAGAACAGAGCCTGACACACTGTAGGTGCTCAGTAAATGCTTGCTGAATGAACAGAACACACATTCAACTTCAGTGATACTGCACGCAGAGGTTTTGCGACTGGACAGAGGCTATTTGGTTGGCTGAAGGTGAAAATGGTAGTGGGATCCAGACCTCTTGACACATATTACTAAGTGCTACTATGTCAGGTGTTGTCTGTGGTCCTCTGGATGTTAAGAATGCTTTTTCTGAATATATGATCAAGATAATTTGTTTACATGTTTTTCTCTTCCCATGAGTGAGCTCCTGGAGGTTAGGCACTGCTTACTAGTCATCTTGTATCACGAGGATTTAGCACAGGGCCTGCCATGAGGTAGAAGCTTAATAAATGTTTGCAGTATTAATGACAGACTGAATGGATGGATGAACAAAACAGGAAGAAATGCTAGAGGGAGAAAGTGTAGTCTCAGTGTAGGAGTTCTGCAACTGCAATTTTCTTTTTTCACATTTTATATTATTATTTCACACTGTTAGAAGTCAGTTATTATTTTAGTCTTTTTAAGTAACTGTTACAAAGTGACTATTTTCTGAAATGTACTGTTTTAAACTTAGAAAGCAATGCAGTAGAGGCATAATGTGTACTAGGAATGAAGTTGATCATAACTTATCAGGAGATTTATATCATTAAATACTTAAAATCTGGTATATTGGTCTACATATGGAATGTCAGAAAAACTGAGCATTCATGAAATCTTTAAGGGAGAAAAGCCATTAGTATATCATCTCAGTGATGAAATGGGTAGCAGGAAAAAGGGGTACAGAATTCAGCACAGAAGGAGAAAAAAGGGAGTGGTATTTTAGGCAGCATGTATAAGGTTAGAAAAGGAAAAGCAGAAAGCTTAAAGAAAGGAATACAGGGAAACTTTTGGGAATGTGAGTCAGATACTATAAATTTGAAATGAGTATGTTTCAGAATTCTTGGGCAAAGTTCATTTTTTTCCCCATTCCTGGATACTAGTTGCCTGCTCCACTGTTCTCTGGCTTTGACATTGGTCTTATTCTGGGCCAATCTTAGCCTGGAGGATTCATGAAAAATCAGGGTGATGCTAGGGCCAAACAAATGATTCAGGCTTCCTCAGGATAGGTCAGTGGCTTCGCATTTTTATTAAGGTTTCTTCCACCACACCTCTTTTGGAACCTGGACAGGCATGCATCAAGGAGGCTGGCCTAGAACAGGACTGAGATGGGCAAGTTTGGCATGAAATGTCTCCTGACATTCTGAGTCCAGGAGAGATCTGAAGTGAAACATGAAACAGGGAACGTTTTAATATACAATGACTGAAATGCATGCTAAAATATGCAGGTAATCCTAATAATCTATATAAAGCAGGCTAAGAAAATAAAGGCTGGAATACAAAACAAAAATCTGAGATATAAAGGATCAAACTGTAGATGAGTTTGAAAAATGGATGATGTTAGTGATTTCTTAAATAAGGAAGGAAAAGATAGGCAGAATTATAAATTAAACAAAGGTTGAGAAAGAGAGGAGAGAAGCAAATGAACAAAGACCAGGAAGCAGGATTTTTGAAAGTACAAAATATGAATGCAATTCATCTACTAACCTTTTTGGACTATGACATTTTACTGGCAAATAGGTTACAGGGATAAAAAAGCAGAGATTGGGGCACTGATTCTTTAAAAATAACATGTTGAAGCATAATTTATAAACCATTAATGACTTATTTTAACAAAAGAAGATGTATATGTTATCTTGAGTAATGACAGTAAGGTCAAATCATTATTTTTGTTTCCCTGTAGCTCGTATCTAGTTGTAAATGCCTTTTTATTCAAGTTGGGCCAGTGTGTGATTAGTCATTTGAAAAGGGAGTAGCCTTCACTGCCTTATTTTATCAGTCAGCTCGGGATTATACTTAGTCATCATACTTCCTCATTTCTGTACGATTCCCCTGATCTCTGCTACATCATTGATTTTCCCATTTATATTTTTGATTCCATCCTCTCCTTTCACCCATTGCCCTCCCAACTTTCCTTTCCTAGGAAACATCACAACTTAGTTGCTGGAGCTGGAGACCCAGAAATCACCCGAGACTCCACCATCTCTTGACTCAACCATCATTGTTTTTCTACTTGGTCTCCCCACTTTCCAGTTAATCATTCTTCCTTCTTTTGGCAGGGTCTTATTAAAATGCAGATCTAACTGTATCACTGTTCTCCTTATAAACCATGGTGGCTTCCAACAGCCTCACCCACTAGTTTTCACAGCAAGCCCTCCGCCTGCCTTTCCGACACTATTTCCTCTCTTCTCCCCCAGCACTCTAGGTTTTGCCAAGGGGGAACTTCTCACCACTTCCCAGGTTAGGTAGCCCCTGTAATAACACTGCTTCGATATGTATCATTTATTCTTGTCTGGAATACCCTTCTTTACTCCTCTCTGCTACACAAACCACAGTCATCCTAGGACATCTATTACCTAAGGCATCACTTACTCTGCGAAGCTTCTTCCTAGAAGCTTAGAGACTCCCTTCCCTGTACCCCTAGAATCCTTACCTTTTTGTGTTTTAAATATGTGGTGCTTTATATTGTTATTTATCTTTTAACATGTCTGCTTCACCACCTGACAGTGAGTTCTGTTAGGGCTGGGTATTTCTGGCTCCTGACAGAAGGTCTGATTAATATATGTGGGCTCAATATATGTTCTCAGTAACTGTTCATCGGATGAATGAATAAGCAAACAAATTTGACAGTCATACTTTCTAACGGTGACAGACTAACTGGAATGAGTTGGGTGGTCTCCTCAGGTGACAGTGTTTTTTATTTTAATAAGATTGGTAAGTCAAAATTCAAGGAGCGTGAGTTCTGGTAGGTTAAAGCAATCTCCGTAATTACTTCATGACTGTGGCACAGGATATCCCTGTGGAGAATAGAGGGAACAGTGGAGGTAATATAGAATATTGTATACGGCACACAAAGGGTTGGGATCCTTTGTGTTTAGAATTGCTGAGTCCTGGGAACCACGGGCTGATCCTTTTCAGGCTCTCAAGTCTTTTGTGGCTATTGGTGCTCTAGGTTACCACCAGGAGGACATACACACAGTAAGAACCAAAAATACTGCAAGAGGTGCTTTTGTGCATTCCCTTCTCTGTTTCTAGGTTTTCCCTCAGAAACAAGGGCACTACCTTTGATGTAAGTTTAAGAATCTTTGTTAGTTGGGATCTATAGTTTATCACTAGCTTATCAGAAAAGAAGAGCGCTCTGTGTACACTCATAAAAGGCAACACAAAATAAAATAACACACAATAAAACGATTTGAGGTTGACAACTGACTGACTCAAGTCCTGACAATTTTGATCACACCTGAGAATGGTACCTGAGATAGCCAAATCTCACTTCTGAGACAGCCAGCCACTCCCAGATGAAGGTTAAGTTGCTTCCTTTCCTAATACCTCTCGCCCACCCTGAGCCTCTGCCAGGCTGAAGAGAGGTAAAGAGCTCCAGTGGGCTTGGCCCTGGCTTACTCTCTCCTGAGCTGGCCCTTGGCCTGAGAGGGAAACCCTCTCTTTGTCATTCATTCTTACTGTTGTAGTTGCCATGTCTTAGGTCACAGGCCAGCCCAACATGCACCATTAACAGACTTTAGCCTGAGATATCACTGAAAACACTTTACCAAGTTTTTTTTTTTTTTTTTTTTTACCTCAATTTATTGAATGATGGGGAGAGAGATTTTCAAGGACCAATTCTGGATTGTGAACACAGATTTTATTTAGGGTTTCCTCACCTTCTTCCCCATGATACCTGACATTCAAACTTTCTTCCTAATTGATTTCTCTCTCTCCCCAAGAAACGAGCCCGCTCTCCAATGAGTGGCAATGAGCCATTCTCTATTGACACTTCTCAAGAGAAAAGTTTTGATTTTGGTTATTCTATAGTGATTGGGCAGCAACAATAGGAAAGGGCCTCTTATACTCCAGCTCCCCAGTCAGTATACCATGTGAGGAAGAGCCTAAATACCAATTCTGAGGGTTTTGCCTGGATCTGTGATATGCCAAATGGAAGACTAGTGTTGACAACTGTGTTAGCACACGCTGCTCAGTGCCTATATTGCTCTGATATGTCAAAATGAGGTATCAGGACTGCAGAGCGTTGTATGAGAACAATATACGAGTCACAGCTACTGTGGCTGCCAGGGGAGGGAAGAGTCTCAATGTGTTAGAACACACCCCCACGAGAGCAGAAACTTTTTTTTTCACCTCTGTATCCACAACAACTTGAATGTGCTCAGCACATGGCTAACACCCAGTAAATATTGTTGTTAATAAAAGAATAATGGAATCCTAGGCTGCAGCATCAGAGGTTCTTATTTAAGATGGAACCACAATGGGATCTGAAAACACACAGGGAGCAGTTGCTAGGTTTGTACTCAGGGCGTAGGCTGCTTTCACCCCTACCAACAACTCTCTAATTCCACATACGAATTTAAATTATAAACGGAAAGAATCATGAACTAGAGAGTTAATGGAATTAATATGTCTCTCTTTTATGCTTCCTCAGAATTTTGTAATTAATATTTATTTTATAATCTTGCTCTCTGTAGTCTTGTTTTATTTTATTTTCTAGATTATAAGATTTCTGTAGACAGGAAGTGTCTCCTGAGTGCTTTCTTTTTATCCTTGGCAACTAGTGCAGTAGACAGTAGAACGTTGCAAGAAATTGGTTAACTCTTTTGGATGGGCGTCATACATGGGAATACCTCTAAGGAGAGCCTGGTGACATATAATAAGGAGGCTCAGACAGATTAAGCAAAAGCTGGTGGGGATCCAAGCTTTTCCTTTAACACTGAAACTTCTCTCTCTCCATTCAACATTAGCAATGTTTGTGAGGTCTGTCAAAGGCTAGCAACCTTGGTCTCTAGCCTTACTCTTATGACTTGCCTCTTTCAATGTAGAATCCCCTGGAACTTGGTTAATACAGTATTAACATTTTTGTTTTATTGGCTAATATACTGGAAAACTTTCTGCTTAACAGAGAGTGCCCAAAATATCGTATGGTTGGGATGGTCACTGGTCAGGGACTGGGCCAGCTACACCAGTGGCTGGAAGGACACCACGGGACTTCATCAGTCTTGGTGTGTGGACAGGAAAGTAGGATGTACTCCCAAGCAAACAACAGGCCAGCACTGGCAGCCGGAAGTCAAGATGCAGGGAAGAAAGGCTCCTTATAGGTTCCAAGGGTTGTCCTGGAAGTAAGGTAGTTGTGCTGGATGTTAGGTTTGCAGGATGTTATCAACTGGTCAGGGAACAAATCTCTACCTGTCACACTCACATTAGGTATTAAGAAAGTCCCTCAGACTAAACCTCCAAATGCACAGCAGTACACTTAACAATGCTCCCTCCTTTCTTTTCTGCAAATAAATTTATTTTGGTTTATACCTCTCACCTCTCTCACCACATTAAAAACTACTGTGGGGGGGCTTCCCTGGTGGCGCAGTGGTTGAGAGTCCGCCTGCCGATGCAGGGGACATGGGTTCGTGTCCCGGTCCGAGAAGATCCCACATGCCGCGGGGCGGCTGGGCCCGTGAGCCATGGCCGCTGAGGCTGCGCATCTGGAGCCTGTGCTCCGCAACGGGAGAGGCCCGAGTACCGCAAAACAAACAAACAAACAAACAAAAAAACTACTGTGGGGAAGGAAAGGGTCTAATCTATTTATCTTCTACAGCTGTTATGTCACTATCACAAACCTAACACGTGGATTGGTAATGAGTGGTGGACTTTACATTCAATTACCTTGGGTAGGTGTCCAATGAAAAAAAGTTTGTTAAAATTGTACTTCTTAGTAATCAAGGAGCGTCAGGTAAATAAAAGGTGCTTAAAAATAAAAGTGCTTCAAAATCCTCAGGCAGTTGCTCAGTTCTAGCCCTTTTAAGGCTTTTGTTGTATTTACAAAACACACTGCTATCATTCTAGTCCAGGTCTTTATTTAACTAACCCGCCCTGCAGTCTCAGTGTGGTTCCCTCTGTGCAGTCACTATGCACCTGCCTCAGTGTCCACACAAGACTGGGCCCCTGGAGGGCAGGGCTGCGCCTTTTATCTGGGAATCCCTAGGACCAAGCAGAGCACCTGGCACCTAGAATTTCATAAATTAATATGAATTTTGAGTTCATTAGTCAAAGGGCCTCTCTATTCGCTTTCTTAACAATATAATTATTTCCAGATGGTACCAGCAAAAATAACCAGAGCATCTATGGGACAGACATCAAGAATGCCAGTAGCATTTCAAAGTCAGGACTCTTTATTCAACTTTCCACAGGGACTTGCCCTCTAGTTTCCTGGCTCTTTTGTTATTGGGGGTTGCTATCTCCTTGACTCACATTGTAGTTCCTGCTATTTTATAGTTTTGATGTGAAGGGTCCTTTCTCATTAGTGTAGACAATTATGAATTGAAGGTAATAATTAGAAATAAATAGGCCATAGGCCATCTACAAATGGATTCTGAAAATACCTAAGATACATTCCATTATGGCAAACTAGGATCTTCCCTTCTGGATTAAATATTTACAAATAAGATAAAATTCATAAGAAATGTTTTAGAAAGCCTAGTATTATTATCAAGTGCTGATCAAGGCCTACATACGCTGTCACCTTATTTTATGCGCAAATTTAAATTTTTGTAAATTTATGTGTCTAAATTAAATGACCTAGTAATTAAAATCAAACTCATTTCAATTCACTTTCCTTATGCTATGAATGTTATCTGTATATGAATCTGTGGGCCCAGAACCTTGGACCAACTGGTAGTTCATAAAATCACATTTCCCATGATGTCATACATTACACAGATAAGTAACATTCTTAGCTTTTGTATTCGGTCACCTTGCATTTCACAAGATGCTACAAAAGCTAGAGACAGTATTGACAAATGAAAACCGGAAAGGCAAGGAGAGTAAATATTTAAGGCAAGTAATGACAAGAATGAAGGGGAGAAAGAGAGGATAAATAGGAGATAGATAGAAAATACATAGTGGGAAAAGAGGGAGGGAGGGAATGAAAATGAGTGAGAGAGACAAGCCAAAATTGTTGTGAAAGAGAGAGGGAAAAAATAATCAAGTGAGCACCTCAAGTGATCCCCCTTGGTATGTAAGCTGGCCTCTCCTGGTATGCAGGCTCAGCACTTTATGATCTAACATAAAGCTTTATCACAGGCCATCAGCCAGTTTACTCATCCTGATACCCACCCCAGGCAGCGGCTCAGCACCTGTTGTCTAACTCAGTGAGGCCAAGTGGCAGCTGCCGGCCTCACAGACTGCTCTGTCCTCTGGCCCCAGACAGCCTTCTCTGATGAGTCTGTGTGGCCTTGGGCTCCAGGACCCTGTGGCGGTAGCTGCTTGCTTTTGTAGCCAGGATGGCTTTAATAACTTCAGGCATTATCACTGGAAATGTACTGCAGCCTGATTTTTAAGTTTGGTATTTCAACTTCCGTAACTTATGAATTCTCAGTGATTTTGTTAGTTCAGTGGTGAACTAAGATTTTTCATTTGTGCAATAATTTCTTCCATATTATTCATTAGGTGATTACAAAAACAACATTTCCTCTTCTATGGCGCGAAGAGGAAATTAAACCAGTCTTCCCGTACTATCAAAATATTAATTTTCGCCTTAACTGAAACTGTTCCTCAGCAATAACACCTACCATTTATTGAGCACATACTGTGTGCCAGGGACTGAGCCTGTAGCTTGGCATGGATCTTTTTTTAATCCTCACAGCCACTCCTCCACTATGACTGTCATTCTACAGGTGAAGAAAAAGAAGGGCGAAGTGGTTCAAGAACGTGCTGAAGTCCACCAAGCTAGTTAGTGGTAGAAGCAACTTAACCAACTCATGTCCAAGCCCCAGAATTAGCTCTCTTAGCTATCTCACTATTCCGCCTCTGCAAACTCGCCCCCTTATAAAGACTGCCTAAATTATGCCTATGTGTTCTTTGAACACTTACTCTCAGGTGAAATTGGTTAATGGTTGACAAATCTTATTTTTCCCTAAAGGGATACATTTGTAATCGAATTCATTTTCTGATGAATGAGCTTATCTAAAACGTTTTCCCTGTTGTGCTATTGGAATATCCACTGCAGAGAGGGGAAGGCCCCTTCAATAATATTTTGGATGCAGCTACCTAATGAAAATGAAGGGGAGATTGTTGAAAACCTAAGGAAAGAAAGGTGACTTAATTTTTTCAACCCCTATATATATATATATTTTTTTTTTTGCGGTACGCGGGCCTCTCTCTGTTGTGGCCTCTCCCATTGCGGAGCACAGGCTCCGGACACGCAGGCTCAGCGGCCAGGACTCACGGGCCTAGCCGCTCCGCGGCATGTGGGATCTTCCCGGACCGGGGCACGAACCCGTGTCCCCTGCATCGGCAGGCGGACTCTCAACCACTGCGCCACCAGGGAAGCCCATCAACCCCTATATTTTTAGGATGAAGAAGGAAGTCCTTTGCAATAACGTTTTGGCTGTATCTACCTGGGTGAAGTGTAGGTTTGCTGCAATTATTAAAACAACTTTGCAGGAAAAAGTTTCTGTTCCTAAGGAAAAAAGGTTGCTTTATATTTTTTGGTGCGTATATTCTTTAGATTCACACTCTAACTGCTCAGCCCTTCCCTTCAATTTGCTTGAGTAGATAAGTGATGCAAGGTTGGTAACTATGAGATGACATTGTTGCAGGGTTGAAGCGGGGTAGGTTGGGGAAAAGAGAAGAAATGCATGTTTTTATGGAGAAAGGGCAAAGCTGCAGGATCAAGGAGAAACCTTGTATGCATTATAAAAATTCTTCTTTTAAAACATGGGTACATAAGCTCTTTCCTTTCCTTTGTTTTCAAAATGATACTGATAACCCTGTTACTTTATAGGCCGGATGGGAGGAAAAGTAAAAGGAATGACTGTAAAAGTTCCCAATTTTTTCCAGCAGTTACAGGAAGACAGAGCAAGAAGTGAGATCTCCTTAAGTGAAAATTTCCCAGTCCCAAGGAAAAGGGGAAAACTGCAGGAGAATTTCAAGAACCACAAGACTTGGGTTTTGCATCTTGTCAGAAAATCCTCACTGTTAGTAAAAGCCTGGGGAAGGGCTGGCACGGACCTGACTCAGCAGAGAAATGCCACCCACAGTCACCCACTCTGCTTCCGCAGTGGCTTAGCTGCCCTGTTTTCTCTGGAGGATTCCCCAGCCAGGCCAACATACACAGGTCTCTCAGATGGGAAACTGGACTTTTTGAAAATTGAAATTAAACAAAGTTGCATAACATTTAAAAGAAGTTTACAATTATGATACGTGGCTTTTTACACAGGCTTAAAGTCAATTTTCTGTTGAATAAATAATATTAACCACATATTAACCACCTAATGGTTTAAAAATGCCTCAAACAGCCATCACCATCATTCTGAATAGAATCCCACTTCTTTTTAAAGTCTACTGTTAAAAGATGAGGGGAAACAGTATTATTAAAAGAGGAAGCAAAACACAGTCCAAAATCTGTTTCCATAAGATAATGCACATAATTGACTAATGGTCAGAGGAATCCAATCTATACCGAGATGAGGTATGAAGTCAAAGCAGATGTCTGGGAGAAGTTAGGAAGCCCCCCTACCCCAAATGATTACATGACTCCATTGCTGAAGCTAAAGGGACAGATAGAAATCAATGAAAGTTTTGTTGATCTGACATAGGAACTGGTACACAGGAAGATGGAAGTTATATACCTGAGTTCATCTGCTAGAAAAACTGCCAGTCTCACATGCACTGCACATATGTGGTGTGTGTGTGTGTGTGTGTGTGTGTGTGTGTGTGTGTGTGTGTATACTATACCATGAAGCTAAGAATTTTGAAAGGATCTTCAGAATTAATTCTGGGTAGATGCATTTCTGCATAGCTGTTTTAATCTTTTTCCCCCAGAGGGAAATATTTCACTTTCATAATTTAAATTCCACAAAAGTTCGGTTGTTTTATTTTAGGATGTTTGCAAACTGAATGATGGTGTCTAATGGAAAACAAAGTTCTTTC
>NW_006795034.1:380914-394156 GCF_000442215.2 Lipotes vexillifer
TTCCCCTAATCATAATATAACAAATAGTTTGCTATCATAAAATTTACTATATTTTTCTCGGATATAAATAAAGTATCTCATGTTTGTAGGAACTCAATCATGGAAAGCACTAAAATATTTCCCCATTTCTTTGAATGTTGATCAGCGTGTGCTTTGGCCTCAGTAACCAGATATCAGGTGCAGAGTTCAGAACTATAAATTTGTTGCACCTCCTATAGGTAATATTAGGGCTCTGATGGTTGTCTTTCCTCAAATCACAATTCATCTTTGCTAGGTCTTCAGACTGCAAAATAGGTGTGGTTCAGAGGAGGGTGTCAAACAAACATCAGAAACAATATCCTTTCCCCAGTAGCAATATACATTGTGGGTATGTGACTGGAATATTTAAAACACCTGTTCACTTGGAACTAAGCCAAATGTGTAATGCTTTAGAGTGCCTGGCTCACTTCCAAGAGCATGTATTGTTACTGCCATCAAAATACTGAGGGAGTCAGGGCAAAGATACAAGCTAGAAATTATGTAAGAGAGATATATTTTATTGCTAACAATATCATCATAATAAACACTGTTGGCTGGCTAGTATTTTAATGAAATCAATTATTTGTTTTTGCATCAGAAAAGAAACTAGTAGTGTAGGGCCCTCTTGTCTTAGCTTTGCTAATTTCTTTCATTGCCTTAAAACCTCAATCAAGCTCACCCCCTCATGCCCTCCCACCCCCCAACCCCCCTTCTCTCTTTTCACTCTGTTCTTCCCTGGATACATAGTAGTTCAAAAGGAACACCAGGGAATAAATTCTATCCTAACTCTATTTACCAGAGTTCACCAACAGAACTTGGGCAAGCCCCTCTATCTGACAGGGTTCCACCTATTTTTTTCAATTGTTTTGGCTTTAGTTAATAGAGTTACTTGTGACTCCTAGTTCTTCCCTTTCTCTTCCTTTTCCCTAGTTTTAAAATCTGTATAGTGAAGATCTTATCTCTGAAGAATTTCATGACTTTATTGCACAAGTATTATATGTAAGAATTTACAAAGTATGACATTTTGTTTGAATGTAATCACAAGATATACTGAAGAGTCAATGTCCAAGGTATGAATGTGTGTGTGTGTGTGTGTGTGTGTGTGTGTGAGAGAGAGAGAGAGAGAGAGAGAGAGAGAAAGAAAGAGAGAGACAGAGACAGAGAGACAGAGAGAGTAGAAAGTTAGAATATATTGCCTACATTTACACATGCAGGAGGAAGGAGCAGCAAGAAAGGAAATAACATGTTTATGGGCATCATGCGCCCAACATGTGCTAATGGCTATATATGTACCTTATATAAGCTAATTCTTATAAAAAAAACCAAAAGCAAGATTTGCTATCCCTGTTTTACTGCTTACGAAGCTAAACTTCAGCGGAGACTAAGAAACTTGCCCAAGAGAATGGAGTTTATGAAAGTGGGAGAAACCCACTTGTCTGACTCTCTAGAACTTGCATCTGTTCCTTCTCCCACACCATGTGCTGTCTTACAGACCATACTGGAAAAGAATATATGAAAAAAGAATGTCTCTACGTGTATAACTGAATCACTTTGCTGTACAGCAGAGATTGGCACAGCATTGTAAATCAACTATACTTCAGTAAAAACAACAACGACAAAAAGGCTGGACTTTTAGATTATAGACGTGAAAGTGTAAGGATAGAGTTTTTACATTTGGCAGTATTGTATTCAGAATCCTGACCTGTTTATGTGGTCATTCAAAGTGCACATACTTCATTAGGAACTTCAAAATTTACAGATTTTGATTTCTTCTTCAGTTTAATCTAGAGAAGCTTATATAGTTTAAATACACCTGCTGAGGTCTCTATAATTTGCTCCTTTGAGACACTACAGCTGACATATCATCTTCAGTCAGAGAAATCCATGTGCATGTTATCAGTGCAAACTGAAATTACATGCGTATTTCAAAAACAACTTTTTTATATTATAATCATAGATGTTCGTAGGATGACATAAATGGCTTAAAATATTTAAGTATAATGAAAAGTTTTAGGCTTTGTAGCATGTACACATACACATGTTACTTATAAAAATTAAAATGTTTTGGCACATCTACGTTTTACAATTATATTGCTTCTATCTATTTACATTTTCCAGTAGAATCTTCCTCAAGAATTGGCTGTCATTATGCTATTCTACTGCTTGAGACCATACAGTATCATTCTCATACCTCCCGTATTGCACTTAATTCTGCACCAGACATTACCTGTGATTTACCTGTTTCCTCCTCTTCCTCATTTCCCTTGCCAGTTTTCTTACTGCTCCTTCTGTACGTGAACCTTCTATTCTTTTTTTTTGGCGGTACACGGGCCTCTCACCGCTGCGGCCCCTCCTGTTGCGGAGCACAGGCTCAGCGGCCATGGCTCACGGGCCCAGTGGCTCCGCGGCATGTGGGATCTTCCCGGACCAGGGCACGAACCCGTGTCCCCTGCATCAGCAGGCGGACTCTCAACCACTGCGCCACCAGGGAAGCCCTAACCTTCTATTCTTATCAAACCAATATTTTTCATGCCCTTGCTCCTTTCTTCTTGTGGATCTTTGCATAATTGGTCTTTTGAGAGGTTTGCCCCCATCCTCTTCATCAATTCATAACCACCGTTCTGCACTTGACTTGTTTGTGCCTAAAAGTGACTACCTATCATGGCCATCTTCCCTGACTTTTAAAATATTCTACTTCCTATAGTTATTACTTGATTACAAGGTATCATCATCATAAACCTTACTATGTGCCAGACCCTGTTCCAAGCATTTAAAAAATGTTCAGTCATTTCATTGTTATAATAACTGTGTACTAGGTACTATTATAAAACCCCATTTACAAATGGGGAAATTAAGACGAAGAGTGCCTAAGTGACTTGCCCAGGGATATATAACCGGTAAGCAGTGGAGAGGGGTAAGAACTTAGGCAGTTTAGCTCCAGTCTGCAAACTGATTGATGCTCCCAAACACTACGTTATATGCTGCCCCCCGCCCCAATATCTCATAATGCCTGTTGTGTTGTTTTGTCTGGTTGATTCACATGTGTATTTTCTACCTTAGCTAGACTGAAAGTTTTCTGAGGTCACAGATCACGTCTTCCAAACACATCTCTCCTAGCATCACTATAAAGTTCTGTGCATCCTAGGAGTTTAACAATTATTGCTAGAATAAAAACATCTACAGATAAAAGTGGAAGTAAACTTCTAAAATATACATATTGGAAGCCCACTTTTAAAGTTGGAGGTAAAAATGGAATTAAAACCTTGCATGCTTTGATAATTCACAAAATAAATCTAATGTCATTGGTTATCACTAATGAAATAGCCATATTAATTTCTTTGCTATTGTATTTAATAGTATTCAACTGTCATTATAAGCATTTGATGCATAGAATAAACACACCTTCTCATGTTTAAACCATCCTGCTTGTGTTATTTTGGCTTCTATTACAGATAAATAATACTGTAGACATTGCAAATCCTCAATGATTAGGAGGTAGTCAAATCAATATTGGTTACAAAATATATAAAGAATGGATGCAAATTTTATAGCAAAGAAAGAATTATTAATTTATATCTGCTCACTGTAACAAAAATTTGTCAGCTTTTTCTGAAGTTTAACAATGCTTGAGCCAAGATGGATAAATTATGTATGAAAATATCACTATGTAAGGTAAAAATGCTAATAAAACAATTATATTATTTAATGTTTATGAATGTTATACAATCTGTTCTATGTAGTAATTCATGCACTGTTCTCTCCATATGATAGTCTAGCATGGTTATTCTAGCTTGTATCACTGTTATCTAGCAATATTAAAATGAGTTTTTAGCAATTAAAATAGCAATATTTTCCATATTACAAAGGCTTTGCTAAAAAGTCAGAAATGAATATATTATCAAAGGTAATTATTTCCCAAACTGAATTTATCCTGCATAGCACAAATGACTCAACAATGAAAATTTTGTTTAAAGAGTGTGCATATAAAAGGCTTTGTCTCTGGAATGTAGCTCTAAGTGGCTCACTATCTAGGTTGAAAATGGCTATGCAGGGTTGTATGTCCTATTTTTCCAGGCCTGCAGTAAAGATACAATATGGGAATTCAGCTTGGTAATTACTAATACACCACACAGACACAATTACACCCTGTATGCGGCATGAAGGAATCACTTGTGGTCTGCATCCATTACAAAGAGCAGTAGGGGGCCACCATGCAAGATGACAAAATGCTTTACAAGACGGAAGGAGACCAAAAGAGTCGATGTACACAGATACAAGGACCTTGATTCTTCTAGCAATGATTTAAGTCTCTTTCCATCAATTATCGTCCTTTGTCTCAAGAGTCTTATCACCAGCAGCATTACAGGAACTGAACATAACAATGCTTAGACCCGTATAACCCCATGAACTGTGCTGACATTTCCACACCCTGTTGCTATGTTTGACCTGGTTATTCAGATTACTGAAGCAAAACAAAATGGGAAAAAAAAAAAAAAGCGTTACCATTGCAAAACTGGCTTATGTATTTTTTTTTTTTTATGGCTTACTCAGAATTCCATTTCTCTAAACTGACAGCCATCCTACTCTCAAAATGTTCTTTTTTCAAAGTAGTTTCTACTCTATTTAAAATATTAAAAGTGAAAATCTGCTTGGATGAAAACTATAGTTGTAAGAAAGAGATTAAGTATTGGTATATCAAGGGGATATATACTTAACAAGAGAATTTTACATCTAGGGGAGCTAAACTAAAATAAGTCAGCTGCTCTCTTTAGCTACAATGAGTCACAGGATAATTTTCTTTCTGTGAAACTCTAAAGTTTCAAGTTTAATTGCAAGCAGTAAGCGGTTTTTATTATAACAGTTTCCTCCTAATTATTACACTATGTACATTATTTTACAATACTTTCGTTTAAGATGCTCTTTTAAAATACATGTTATAAATATGAATTTTTAAGACCTTAGGAAAGTTAGTTAGTTATGGCAGTTTGTCAGTTTCTGTGAAACAAAGCCTTGTCTTTCAGAAAATGTTTACAACCTATGAGAAAGAAAAAAATGTGTCCTGGGGCTAAAATGTTTATTGGCACCTAGAAGTCTGAAGGGAGAGTCAGGCCTGTGGTTTTTGGAGGGCACTTTATCATCGCCCGCATTCTCAAAGGTTTCTCTGAATGAATAGAACTGGATTACTCAGCCTTCTATTCCACGCCTATTCCTCTCCATTTTCCTTGGCTCGAAAGAGAGCCAGGCTATTTTTAGTTAGGCAGTTTTCTATTTTTAGACAACTACCAGTTAGAAGACATTTGTTAGGAAAAATTTTTAACACACACACACAAAGGGAGGAGGGAAAGAAGCTTCCCTTCACATATTGTAAAGCAGCCTTCAACCTGTAACTCCAGGCATTTCAGCTGCTTTCAATCTTGGAAAAATAAAGAAAAATCCAGAGTTCAGGGTTTTAAAAATAAACCTTCCCTCTGGCAAACAGACCAAAATACAACAAGCTGTTACTATGTGAAACAGTGACTGCAAAAACAAAGAACATTCTCCAATGATTAAACTGGGAGAAGAGCTGTAGAACTATTAGGTTATAAGAATGTTACACAGGCATGTAACAATTTCCCAGCCTCTCAGCCAGATGTAGCATGTTTTAGAATTTAAGGAAGAGAGGTGGGGGGAACCTCATCTGTAAAGTTCAGAGGAGGATGTCCAATGTAACTTTAAGATTTCCTTTCTCAACACCAGAGACCCTTTTATCAAACTTAAAGGTAATAATATATTGACCGCATTTTTCAAACATTTGTATTCTATAGAATTTCCCTAAAAATTGTAACCACGTTTACAGAGAAACCATATATTAAAAAGTCCAATACCAATGGGAAACAAAATTAAAGGCTGCTACAAATATTGGACTGGCCAAAAAGTTCGTTTGGGTTTTTCCATAAGATCTTACAGAAAAACCCAAATGAACTTTTTGGCCAACCCAACACACATACACATAGATATGTGTGTGTGTACACAGGCATTTATATATCTCTATATCATTACCTTTATTAGTCTCACTTTTACTTTAAATGGGAATAAATGACTTGCAGATTGCCTTAACCTATCAACCTACTCTACTTATCAAAGTTGTGCTTTCATCTGTAATCCAGCATGAGGTGGATGCTGTCAGGTGCTCACAGTTGTAATTACTTTCATTTCCTTCAGTTATCCCACTGTACTCTCAGTCTTATCGTGGTTCAGACTGTTGGAATAGGAGAGTCACGGTGCATCACCAGTAGCTAGCACAATGTTTGGCACACGGCCTTCACATTCATCAATATCTGCTGAATGAGAGAACAAATACTGTGCACGCTGTGTCCACAATGGGGTATCGGCCCTGGAGGGCAGTGGCGTGTCATCATCAGTGCCGTGTTTCTTTCTTTCTTTCTTTTTTTTTTTTTTTTTTGGTACCCGGGCCAAGAAATAACTGTCAATGCAAAAGTATATATCCAGTGACAACATCCTTCAGGAATGAAGGTGAAACAAGACATTCACAGGGGAAGGAAAACGAAGAGCATCCGTTGCCACCACACTTGCTCTATGAGCTTGCCTAGACCAAAGGGAAATGACACCAGGAAGAAATTTGGAAATTCAGAAATGAAGGAAGAGCAGTAGAAATGATAAATATCTGGACATATTTGAGGATTAAAAGCAAAAACTCTAAGGCCACTTGATAAGTTTTCAACATATACTTTTTTTTTTTTTTTTTTTTTTGTGGTACCCGGGCCTCTCCCTCTTGTGGCCTCTCCTGTTGCGGAGCATAGACTCCTAATGCGCAGGCTTAGCGGCCATGGCTCAGGGGCCTAGCCACTCCACAGCATGTGGGATCTTCCCAGACTGGGGCACGAACCCATGTCCTCTGCATTGGCAGGCGGACTCTCAACCACTGCGCCACCAGGGAAGCCCCAGTGCCGCATTTCTTAATGCACTCAGCACAATGCCTTGCAACTAGGGAACATTTCACAAATGCTTGTGGAAGAAAATCAATTCATTGGCCTTTATTAGATCTTCTTAATTTATATAAATGCTATAGTTACTTAAGAATGCAATATTTATTAAATGATATACCTATTAATATAAAATTAATATACCTATTAATTTGCTTCTTCTTTGTCCTTTGGTAAAACAGTTTTAATTACCTGAACTTTTCCCTTGATGTTGAAAATAAAAACACCTTATCTAACTTGGCAGTTGACAATGGGCTCTGACATCTTTTATAGCCTGTAATCATCACCACAGCCCTGTGAGGAAGGATGGGTCAGGGTCGACAATACTCAGGAGGAATCTGAAGCCCGAGAACGTTAAATAACTCGCCCCACGTTAGAGAACTAATGTGTGGTGCCACAACCGGAACTTAATTTCTTTCCAAATCTGTGGGAATTTTAAAGTTCCATTTCCCAAATGTAAAATTTAAACTCTCATGATGATGCATCAACAAACATTCTTTAGGAGAATCACTCTGCAGCGTTCTTTTTCCCCATGTGAAATTAATTCAGAACCACCACACTGAAGGAGAACCCAATCAGGAAGCCCAGTTGAAGATAAAATTCCTCGCATACGTAATTAGGAAACATTAGAAGAACCTGTGCATGCCTGCGCGTTCCCTTCCTGGTGGAAAAATTTTAGAGTTGATCTGTCTTGCTTCTGCTCCCCTACTTCTCTTTCCTGTCCCTTCCTCCATTTTCTCTTCTTCCTCGGGCTAACTTCAGATTCAGTGTTCCCTCCATCCTCTCATCTCACTCCACAGAACCCCATTTACTTGAACAAATATTCTGTTCCTGGGAGTAAACGCTGAGTGACCCAGCTTTCCTAATTAGTTCTCTCTGCCCTGGCACAGACCTTGACACCCAGTGGGGACGCAACCAATGCCTGCCGTGGAAATGAAAGATGAAATGGCTGGGTGCAGCCTCTCCAGTTTACGGGTCCTTTATTAGGCTGTACCCATCAACCATCATGCTAGTTACCTCATGAATAAGAACGCTAGATTTGCCAGTTTCACCCCTACATCAGGGCTGCTTAATATAAGATTTCCGGGGGGTGATGAACATTTCTGTACCTATCCTGATCAATACGGGAGGCACTAGTCACATGTGGCAATGGAGCACTTGAAATGTGGCCAGTGAGACTGAAGAACTAAACTTTTTATTTAATTTCAGTTAATTAAAATGTAAATAGGCACATGCAGCTAGTGGGTACCTTAATGATTAGTGCAGATCTGTTTCACTTCATCTGAAATCTGGTTAAATTATCCAAAGACAATTCACATGATAGAAATGACTGAATATGTAATTGTCAGCCATAAGCACTAAATATACTACTCATTCACAAATGTGTACAAGTAAACTTGAAAAGGGTTTGGTTACTTTTCAAACCAGAAAAGTCTACTTTTCAAACCAAAAGTTTAGAGAACAGAGAGTGGGGAACAGAGAGTGGGGTTGGATTTAGATTTGCAGCTCATTCTCAGGGTAACTCTGATCTTAGTTTTTCTCCCCTAAATGGTTTTCTTGAGGTCATAGTCATGGCATTTGTTTATGACTAAGGAGTAATTTGCATGGTATTTCAAAAAATAAAGTTTTTAATTCAGAAATTCTTGAATAAGAGTTACTATTCGTAATTCATACATAAGGTTTTTTGTAATAATGTTTTATCATATGTGAGGAAAAAAACCAAATACCCATTGTAGGGTTTACTGTTTACAGCATTTCTTATCCTAAAACAGTAGCTCTAAACAGTTACTGAGTTTATTTACTAAAACATAAAGATAAGAGATTTAATTGACATGAAGAGGCTTTCAGAATCTAATTAACCTCCCAGCTAGTCATTAACTCTATGACCTTTAGAAATAATTGACAGGGAATTTTTTTTTCCTTATTCAAAACTTCCATCAGGTGGCTAAACTTCAGGGTAACACAGAATACACTAAATGCCGCTGAGACATGACTGGATAACATGCCAAACAGCTATTAGTAAAATGAGATATATTTCCAATAAGATAATCTATCCACCCAATCTGTTGTATGCATATGCAGCATTTGCCTAATTATAGTCCTTTTAATGATCGAGTCTGGAGTCTTTTCCCAGAATGTCCTATGAATTATTTTGCTCATGAGGATAATGAGGAAAGCATAGCTGCCACTACTCCCTGTACCCACAGCACACACCCCCAACCATTCATGTCACACTTGCCTGCCGAGTCTGGTCTGGAACTCAGAAGCTCCCTCAACACATGCTCTAGGGAGCCACTACGAGCTGATGGACACTCACAAGGGAGGTGGCCAGGAGAAGCAGTGCTCACCTCCCTGTGTGATGACAGGCCTTTTATACTGTAGTTCTTCCAAAAATGTAACGCACTTGCTTTCAAGAGTCAGTTTCACCAAATAGCGGTTTTAAAAAATCTTTTTCTTATGGTATGATAAATGTTCAAAAATGTACTTTCAAACTCCATGCTGGAGAAAACAGATATTTGGAAAGGGAAATCTGGATCCTTGCTGCTCAGAGCTTGGTTCACAGATAGCAGCATCAGCATCACCTGGGAGCTTGTCAGAAATACAGACTCTTGGGCCCTGCCCCATGTTCACTGAATCAGAAGCAGCCTTTCAGTTAGATCCCCCAGTGATTCAGACGGGGCCAGAGGCATTTTGTTTGAGACCCTCTGATATCTCTTGTCAGATCCTGGCCAAAGTACTAGCATTGTGTCTCTTTTTCCCAGGAATCCATATAGGCTGGTCTGAAAGTCTTTTGCTTTCCACCAGGACTACAAGGAATATTTCTATGTGGTCTCCTGTGCCTATTTGTTTTTTTCTTACATAGCAACAACCTTTATTAATCTCCGGTTCGCTTGAAAGATTCTCACTTTTATTACTATTAGAACCTATCTGACTTCAACGAAGAAAATTTGGTAAATTTTAATATTTATACCATAATGATCATCAGTAAGTTGTTTTATACATATTATATATACATGTAAGTATGTATATATATGTAAATATGTATGTGTGTGTTGTGTGTGTGTGTATATATATATATATATATATATATATATATAAAATATTTATTAAATGTCTACAATATGCCATACATTGAGCTGGCAGTTGGAGTTACAGAGATAAATAAAATATCATCATTTCCTTTAGGGAAGGGAAATAGATTTATAATAATAATTTTAAAAAACGCAGTGAGGCAGTTGAAACAATAAACATCCTTTGATCAAAGACTCATTATCTTCTATTCTGACTCTAGGCAGGGCTCTGAAATTGTTCCTAAAACTTCACTTTTGAATATTTCACAGCCATATATTTAACACCAATCCTGAGGAAGTAAAGATGTCCTACTCTTTGATATCTTATTTGATATGTTTTAAACCAAACAATGTTACTTTTACCTAGGGGCTATCAAGGGCTAGAATGCAACATTTGGTTCAAATGTGCTGTCCGACACCAAGTTCTACATGCCATGAACTCTGTAAATATCATTAAATATTGACGATTATGATCCAGGCTAAATATGTTTCCCCCTTTCACTTTCAGGTATTGAGAAAAAAAAATCATGAGGACTTTGGTCTGCTCCAGTTCAAGGTGGTTCATATAAAATAATAATGATAAAATGGTGATGTTGATAATGATAAAGCAGTTTCACTACTGACAAAAGGCTGTATTTTGAAACCTATTGTCTTTTCTGCTCCTACTATTATTAAACAATTTTCTGTTGACTCTGTGTTAGTATTAAGCCATTAGAGCTGTGCAATGAAAGAGATGAGAGGAAATTCAGATTTACTGCCTTGTGCATATAACTTAAGTAATCTAACACGCACTTCATTTGTTCAACAGTGATTTTCTTAATAACTGAGATGTGAAGCAGCTTTTCATGTTTACAAAACGTATGCAAATTAAGCAAGAGCATTATTTTTAAAAAGGAATGGATTTTCAAATTTGACATATAAAAAATCCATTATGATAGAAATGAGAAATATGAATATACTTTTAGACACGTTTCTCCTTTTAGACTTTGGGGAACAAATATAAATATGATTTACAGGGACTAGTAAAAGTCTTTTAAAGATATATAAACAAAAATGAGAATTACAATTTAGGAGAAATATACAAAACCTTTTCTTTTTTTTTTACAAAAATCACTTCTTTCTCGTTTTCCTTAGAAGCCTCAACACTGAAGGTTTAAGATCTTTACAGAATATACTAATCCTTTCTTCATTTTTCAATACTATCTATTGAAAAGCAATTATATACTTGGTTTAACAGAGGACAGGGCAGAGTTACTGAGCTACTCGCAATAAGAACTATTTTAATTATAATTTATAGTAACCTAAGAAGAATGTTTAACGTAGCTCAAGGATATTATTTTTCTAAGTTCCTGAAAAAACTGCTTTTCTAAAGAAATTAATTACTAATTATAAAGTTAAATTACTGGCCCACGTTGCTTCAAGTAAGTTTAAAACAGTAACAAGAAAGACCTAGCCATCTTCCCCTTCACAAGCTTCACATTTAAAAAAAAAAACAGTACACATTACCTAGCTTACGTGGCTCGTGCTCCCTGTCAGCCTGTACAACTCGAAAGTGCTTTCAGACCAGACAGTGAGTTTACCGATCGACTGACTGCGTGGTTATTGGTGTGAGGGGTAAAATGTGCTTTTAGTTTTATGAGGAGTGTTTAGTTCCAAACTGGTGTCTCTCGAACATTTATGTTCTGGATTCTAAAATCTCAAGGCTACACAGTTCTTCACTTCTGAAATGCACTGCTCAAATTTCACATTGAAGGATTATTCCTGGTGTTGATTTAAAAACACCATTAATTTAAATGCCTCCCTTTTCATCTTTCAGTCTAGACCAGTGCTGTCTCACAGAACTTTCCGGATATCAATGCATTCTACATCTCCCCTTGTCCCACTTGACAGTCACTAGCCGCCTGTGGCTAGTGGCTACTGTATTAGATGGCACAGGTCTAGATTACTGTAGTTTTTGATTGTGCTTTGATAAAATTTATAAAATTTTAATAAACTGTTTCATTGGAGCTATACAAATATTTTTCATACTTTAAATGAATAACATTATGCTGTATGATAATCATGTGGCTGTATCCTATTATAACTGTCTTCCCCTGTTTATTTTTTTCTACAAATATATTCTGATGGCCTAACATTCTCTAGACCTCACATTAAAGCCCAGGAAATGTGATAGTAAACAAAATGTGCACAGTCCCCGCCCTCCAGGAGTTTAAAACCTAGTGTGCAACAAGCAATTGAATAACAGCTTCAACAGTGCCTTGATAGGGAAAATAGAACATATTATGACTATAATACAGGAAAAGCACCTAACACAAGTTATGAGGCATCTCCAGGACCCTTCCAAAAGTATAAATTGGGACCTGACTTGAATGAAGGATAAATAAAAGCCAAGTAAAGGCCTAGTAAGGAATGTTGAAGACAAAACAAACAAGGTTTGGAGAAGTTGAAGGATATAAACATCATTAGGTGGCTTGAGTATAGGATGGGAACTGGGGGGGTTTGGTTGGAGGGAAATAGCAAAAGGTGAGGCTAGAGAGGAAGAGAAATACAGGGGCCAGATCATGCATGGCCTTGTGAGCAATCTTAAGGACTAAGAGTCCTTGAGGGGCCTTGTTTATGTTCATATCTCCAGGCATTCCATGGCACATAGCATATGGCAGGAATTCAGCCAATCTTTGTTCGGTGAACACATGAAAGAATGAAAACTCAACAAATGACCAAACAAATAAGTGAATGTGCTTTTCCTTTTAAGAAAAGTAGCTATGTAATATGCATCTATAAAGTATGCATAAAAATAATGTCATGTATCTATATTTTTATATAAGTATAAAATTGGAACCTATTTAACTGGGTTAGATACAATGAAAGCTCAAGCAAAAGAGACATATTTTTATATTTTACATCTATTTACGAATTTTGTAATACAGAGTTTGTAAAGAAGTCCAATTCCACTATTGGAATTTGCTTTTCTACAAAAATTGTTCTTAATTTTTACCAACTATGTAAAGGTAGTTAATTTATTGATAACCTCCAGTAGCACTGTGGAACACTGAAGTTTATAAGCTATTTTAAGGCCTTTTCAGACCCAATTCAGGCCTTAAGTATTACTGTGCAAGGAGATATTTTGCTGGAACAACTGTTCTTAGAAGTCTTTAAATCTAAGCAGGAAT
>NW_006795034.1:394273-416597 GCF_000442215.2 Lipotes vexillifer
CACACACACACACACACACACACACACACACACAGTCTTCTTGCCCATCCTTGCATCTGAAAAAAAAAAAAGCCAATAATCTTCTACTGAGAGAGCTGTGGATCAAAGGTTCCTTCTGTAAGTGTTACATCCATCTTTTTGATTTGCCAGGGAGCAGCATGGAGCATTGTGTTTTATTCCACATCCACACTTAGTCTCTTAGCCACGGGGCCAGACTAGATGAGCAGCTCAATAGAATCACTGAGTCACTGAGTGGTGAGAGGCTCCCTCCTGGCAGGGTGCTAAGTGATGCTCCCATATGGGTTTTGCAGTTAGAAAACATGTGCTGGATATGGAGGTGACCCGTCTGGGACTTCTGTCACTCCAAGGGTCACCTGGAATGATCTGGTGATCAACGACCTGTTTGAAAGTTTTATTAAATTGTTTAGCCTAAGCCTTCCTTTCAGTAGCTTATACTACATTAAAGAGATTATTGCTCCTTTGCCCTCCAATCGTTTCCAAGCTGATTTTTATATATTTTTTATATCCTTAACACAAATGCCTGTCTCCTGGTTCAGAATTCCATGACCAGTGCTGAGCATAAGCTGGTGCCTGCTAAATCATCACTGAGTGAAGGAGTGGCCTTACGGGCTTACAGCATGTTCCGTGGGATCTGCGATCTTCAGGTCATCCTGAAGGGCTCAACCCCACATCTCCTTCCAGAATAGAGCTCAGCAACAACTGTGAGAGCAGGAAGGCAGCTAAGAGAACCAGGAGTGGAGCTAGACAGGTGGAAGAGGTGAAGGGGGCAGTTCCTTAATACCATCAGAGCCCCTACTGAATTTCCACAGCCTCACAAGCTAGCATTTTGGATAAGTATCTAGTATACTTGTCACAGAGTTAAATGAAATGGACTTTCTTCAAAGGAAGTGCTTTTAATACAATAACTGTTTTTGTTTTTTTTCTAATCAATGGATTAAAAATTTAACACATTTACAAAATCTGGCATATTTATATATTGTAGCTAAACAGATATTCAAGCTGCATTATAATGTAATAATAATAAAAAAAGATCCCAGTTTGTCTATTAAGTCTTTGTAAGTCTTTGTGCCATTGTAACAGTAGTGCTAATTATCAAGCAAAGATATGATAATTACGAAGAGCTTTTTTGCTAAAAGAAGGAATCTTTTTCAACACCCACGTGCTGCACAATTTCCTATGACCTTGTAACACTACTCTGGTACGGCCCAGAAATTTGTATTTCAGTCTGAATGCTGGGAATCATATTATCTCTCTCTCTGTGCCAATCTTTTTTTCTTGTGAGTAAACTGTTTCCAGAAGGCTAAGGGAGAGGGGTAATGGTCCAAATGGGAAATATACAACTAATGACCCTTCATGAAACATATTATGCTCCTCATTAAACTTACTCAGTTAACTGTATTACATTAAATTAAAATAAATAGGATTTAAAATTTTACCCAGGAGTAGCAAACTACCCTAACTTTCAACTTTGTGTTAGATCCATTCTAAGAATGGATTTCTCAAGTCGCTGATGTATCAGAAGTTCTTAGCCTCCAACACAATTATGTCTTAGTCTTCTTAGAGGTTTTCAAACTTAGTGTGTATAAGCATTACTTGGGAAACTCGCTAAAAACGCAGCTTCCTACCCAGATCCCCTCTTTCCACCAAGTATCTCAAGCATACTGATTTTAGTGAAATGCACTTTGGAGAGTACTCTATGTACTTTTATGGTATAAACTTTGTCAAGCTTAGGGGTCCCACTTTACTTCTTTCTCCATCATCTCAGTTATTACTAAAGTGTGGGAAAGCCGAATGGGTGAAGACTGTGTGATTCACATAGTTGAGCAGGGCAGTCCCACAGCGTGTTAGACTGATATGTTATTTTCATCCAAAGAATCAAACCATCTCTAGTTTTGGTCTAGGAGCCTCAGAAAGTCGTTTTGAGAGATTCACAACTTTCATCCACTGATGTTAAGTACAGGATAATAGTGGAGTTGCTACTTTACTCTCTTTTTGCTTTTTAAAGAATTACATTGTACAGACTTTCAAATTCACTGCCTTCATTTTTGAGATGAGAAAACTGCCCCCCCCTCCGAGAGAAGCAGCTCATTTGTCACCCAGTAAGACTGTGCAAGGCAAGGGTTAAAGTGCAAAAGCCCTTTGACTTTCAACCCAATGTTCTTCTCATGACCTTGAAGAAGTCTACCTCAGATACCCATCTGTCCAAGAATATGAAAATCTCTAAAGTATGTGAAGTTTTAAATCTCCTTTAAACCACATAGTATATTCCTGAGCAAAGCCCTCAGAATACAATTTTATAGATTTTTAAACTCCTCAGAAAACAAATTTTAAAAGTCAACAAATTTTCAACTAGTTTAATATGGTTCTACTGCACTTCCCATCATATTAAGAACTGGAGCAGTTCAAGTCTGATGACAAATTCCAATTCAGATTTTTCTGTTACCCTGCAATGGTTGTTGTAATGATTTTGGTAATGAGGTGGAGTTTTGGGTATAGAGTTGTTTTCTGTTCAGAACTTATGTTAAATGTGTGTGAATGTACACAAGCATGCCCATGAAAGCACTCATGAGGTTTGACAACTGACAACTGTCTGTTAATATTTATGTTTATGTATTTTCACACTTATATGTGTACATGAATAAAATACTATCTGAAATACATACTAGGTAAGTTTTATAAATGATCTTACATTTCAAGATCAAGGCAAGCCCACAATTAAAATTATCAGTCAATGAAAAACTAAATGTGTAGTAATGCAAATCTGAAAGTATTTTAAATACACACCACATTAGGTCTACTCATCATCTACTTTTGTTTCTCTGAAATTATCTGCTTGGCCTTACTAGGCAAAAAATTAAAAAATTTAATTGATCAGCTCAATACTTTAAAAAAACTTCCAAATAAAATTGAAGAAACGAGAATTAATCTTAGACAATTATAACAGGTAAAGAGAAGATGGATGTGAGAGGCGGATTAGTCTGATCAGAACTAGATTTTTTTTAAACCAGTTTAAACAATTTAAGCAACGGCAAGAATAACTTGTATTCTGGCAGATTGATGCTGAATACATACTTTTGAAACATTTATTTTCTCTTAATTCTGGGAAAGCAGTCACAATCTAGGAAACCACAAGGAGATAGATAGGTGAGGAAAATAGACAGATGGGGGGCATTATATCTCTATGTAACGGGGACATATACCTCATTACACCTCTTCCTTTTTGGTTTAGTATTCATTGCTTACAAAGGGTACTATAAGCCAATAACATTTAAATAGGATACATGTGAGAAGCACTTAAAATCGTACAGCAATGTTACTTATGCTAACAAATCAAAAATATTTTTGAGTTTCAACGCCATGCTTATTTATTTTTGGCACAATGGAACAATGTTTTAAATCTAACTTTGATAAAATACCAAGTAACATTTAGAAATTCATTTCCATCAGATTTCTGATCCCGTGTATATTAACAGTGCTATATTAAATGATATAATTTGGGGGAAAAGATTTCTAGGAGAATAATTGTCTTTACTCCTTCAGCATGAATACATTAGGAAGAATGAATTAGAAAGAAGAGACATAAAATGAAAAACAAATGAAAAGTTGGGATGAGCTCATTTTTAAATATTTTTTTTCTTTGCTGGGAAACTAGCATATACTTAAAAGAAATCATGAGAAGTCATCTAAAATGTGGGCGAGCCATCCCCTGGCCACACTTCCCCGTTCTGGCGGCCTGACACTGCGGTCGACAATGACGACTCTTGAAGGATGAGGTTAATAATCTGACACAGGTGCCTGGTTTCTAGCAAGGACCGGATTCATGTAGTCCCTATTATCATACCACTCTAACTTGCATTTTGAGAAAGAGAGAGGGCGGAGTAATAGGTGGGGCGATAAACCTGGGTACACCTGTGGGAATATGAACATCTTAGGTAAAGGAAGATGTCCTTGTGTGTGGGGGGGGGCAGGGAGGGGGGAGGTCTGAACACCCGTGGCTCTTCCTGTTTGCGGTTCACCAGGCACGCATGCGCGCTCACCTCCACGATGTCTGAGTTCGTCCGGCTCTCGTGCGGCTCGTTGTACTCGGTGTACTTGAGCAGCACCTTGTCCATGTCCGTGCTGGCGTACTGGAACAGCTTGTTGGTACTGTTGAAGATGATCAGCGCGATCTCACAGTCACACAGCACGCTCAGCTCATACGCCTTCTTCATCAACCCAAATTTCCTCTTTGTAAATGTCACCTGGAAAAAAGAAAGCAGACACGTTTTTTTAAAGAGGAAAAAAAAAAGCATGCCTTTAAAAATAAAACTACTTTTTTCCTTTGTAAAACAACGTGTGTTGTTGTCAGAGCCCTCGGGCACTAACACATTTGGAAAGAAAGCAAATAAATCTAAAACTAATTTCTGCTTAGAATTCGAAAATGTGTGATTTCTAGCTTGCTGCTGAATGTGAAACTGTAAATGCCAGATTTAATGTAGGGCATTTCAATGAAGGTGACCAGAGCACTGTTCATGTTTCTTTGAGCAATTCAAGATTCAAAAGAGTCCATTTCAGCAGGGTTAGCATATTTCTTAATTATAAATTCGGAGCTTATTTTTGGGCCACGTGAAGACTGGACATGACATTATGGACATAGTATTTTAGATCTATGTTCAAAATTTCTCAAAACTGTTTAGTCTCATGCCATTGAACTGAAAATGCTGAAGGGATCTGACTGTACTTTCAGACAGAGTTGTATTCTGTTTTCTAGAAATCCAGCAGGGAGTTGGGAAGTGCTTTAGCCATAACTCTGTTAGGGCTTTGGTCTCATTCTTCTGTGTATCTTTCTTCCTCTCCCGAGCCAGAAACTGTATTGCCATCTTTGCCTTTCTCTTCTTTTACTCTAATCTATTACCAAGTCCCACAATTCCTCCCCTCAAAGTGTTTCTCAGGTTCACACTTTCTTGTCTATTTCCCAGGCATCTCTATCATTCATGTCTTTATCAGCTTCCTGTCCTAGACGATCTCCCTGTCTGAAACCATTCCCTCCTCGATTCATCCTAATCTTCAAAACCTCACTCTTGTCACTGCCATCTCCTGATGGGCCAGCTACAACAGCTCCCCTCTCTGGCTTCAAATACTTCTACCTGCCAGTGCAAATATGCATTTTACTATCCCCAGTTTCAGCCTTCTCTTGATTATACTCCAGTCTGCCCACCCAAAACCATGAACATTCTTAAGTATAAGCCTTTATACTTCATGGTCCAGTGTTTCCCAGCAGGTCTTTTGTAGAATATTATTTCTACAAAATACTCCTTAAGACAAAAAGTTCAATGGTCCAATACGTTTGGGAAATGAGGCACAGCGGTATATTAAACGCTGAGGAACTTTTAAAACTTTAACCTGCTTCCCAAACTTACTGCTGACAGAACCTTGATTTCTTTGCTTATTTATTTATTTTGAGGAGCACTTACTATCATTCTTCTGAACCAGGTTTTTGAGGCATCTACCCTGGGAAATGCTGACTGACTTTTAAATAGTCACCTTTGAAAATAATAACTAAATTTTTTTCCTCAACTTCAAATCCAACCCATCTTGCAGAGGTCAGCTCAGTTTTATCTACTACCTACTCGGGTGTAACTCCTAAATCTAGAGTCCCGCTCCTTTTCTTTCTCTTTGTCTCCAGCCACCCCATGGATGTCCTCCACTCATGTGTCTATCTAAAAGTCCTAGGAATCTCAAACCCCCAAAGCCCAAACTCACCTTCACCCTCGAATCTGCTCCCCTTCCTGGGTCCCCCATCTCACCATAAACTCAGTCACCCA
Organism: Lipotes vexillifer; assembly: GCF_000442215.2. NCBI lineage: Eukaryota > Metazoa > Chordata > Mammalia > Artiodactyla > Lipotidae > Lipotes > Lipotes vexillifer. Next base: position 400,099 of record NW_006795034.1, read on the forward strand.
AACTAGAGACCGCTGAGTGGACTTGGAATGTCCCCTATCCCACACGCCTAAATAAATGTGTTGACAGGAAGTGTACACTAGCAGACAGAAAAGCTGACTTCCTGGTCTCCTCATTTCCCCACACTTCTGTTAATACTTATTGTTTTACCCATCTCCCCTTTATTTTTTCTTATAGTACTTATCGTATTTTATAACTTGTATAATTTTGTGTATGATCATTTGTTTAACGTCTGTCTCCTCCACTACGGTGCATGTTCCACAAGGGCATGTACTGTTTTTATTTTGCCCACTGCTGTATCTCCAGTGCCTAGAACAGCAGACATATGGGCACACATTAAAAATCTGTAGTATAAGAAACAAAATAGGGAAAACTATTATGTCATTTTTAGAAATATCAAACTGACGTATGTTATAGAAAACTGTGATAGCTTTCCCCACCAAATTTTTATTTAGCAACTCATAAACAGAATTTTAAAAAGATAAATCTACACTTTAATAATGATTATATTCTTTAATCACATCTGCATTGAAGGCAGCATGATAGAAAGGGAAGAACATGGGGTCTGGATTCAGGGGACCCTAGATTTGAATGCTGACCTGCTATTTATTAGTCATGAGAAATTCACTTAACTTCTTCAAATTCGATTTTTCTCCGAGTCTGATTTTTCATCTATAAAACGGAGATAACACCTACTTGTGGGGTTGCTGCAAGGATTACATAAAATAACATATGTACAGTATCAAGCTTTGTGTTTAAGGTAGAAGCTCAATAAATCTTAGTTCCCATCCCTTTCTTAGTTGAATTACAGGAAGAGAACTTACAAAATATACCTGTCTTAGTGGCTCAAAGAGTCCTGATCAAGGCTATCTGAGGATCTTACTACAGTCTTCCCGATAGAAAGATAAAACTGAACTATGGAATTCCCACTGATCATTCTTTGGAAAATACAGCATTTAGGTATTTACCAGCCCACATCGGCTACTCAATATCTACTCAGATATGTTATTTACGTTGCAACTGGGATAATTTTTCTTTGTAATGATTGCCAATGTCTCACCTTCTGTTTTATGTTTATTGATTGTCTTACTAAAGTGCTTCTAATAAAATATAGCTAGTGTTTTATTTCCAGTGTCTCACCTTCTGTTTTATGTTTATTGACTGTCTTACTAACCTGTTCTTATAAAACATAGCCAGTGTTTTATTTTCATATCTGATTATCATACTACTTTAGAAATTTTTTTTATTCTGGTTCATTCAGATGAGTCATGATTGGTATTAGGAATGAGCTAAATAAAGGCTATCTTTCTGGAATGGATAAAAAGTATCACCATTAATCATACAGATTTATACAAAATGTCTTTAAATAATTCTCTTAGATGCAATTTAGTTATGCAAATATACTTGCACATTGGTATTTTGTTTAGTGAAGTAGGCTACAGAGTACGTTCAATGCAGAGGGCACTGACCCAAAATACTTTCATATATCTAAAACCACTTTTAATCAGACTTTCATGACCACAAACTGTAGATGGAATGTCTCGATACAGTATGGTTTCTGTTGTACTCAAACCTCAGAATTTAGCACGTTACAACACTCACCCTCAAAGTACATTTCAGCACAGAAATATCATTAAAGCCACTATTTGTGTTTACTTTTAGGTACTCCTCAACTTTTGTGTAACCGAATAGGCTGCTGGATAATGCATACTTATTTAATAATACCTGTCAGAAAGTCAGTGCATATGGCTTCTTTTCATTAAAACTGCAAACTGAAATGACAATGACTATATTAAAGCATTTAAGAAAATATCTTCAAAACCTACTCTTAATTGCACTAAGTTTAATTCTGTATTATGTTCATATTCTTCATAGCATACTCAAAATGTATTTTATAATGCTTTTTCTCATTGTTCACAGTTAGATAAAATTGTTTTTCAGCATTAAGCTTTCTTAAGAGAACTGGGATATTACCCTTCGTTTCAAATATGCCACTCAATGACAAAGATTGCAATTCAGAGCTTTTATACTTAAATATAATAATGCATTGTAATGATTACATTTTTCATAACTTGACAGTTGTTTGTAATGGGGACAAGTCCATTTCTATTTCAATAACATATTTTCAACCTTAGGTGAGATGGAAAACTGTTTTTAGAGCAGTTAGGCAAAGAGATGCTCTTTTCCAGGGTTTACATCAATCAAGGTGCACCAAGAAGACAATAAAATCAATATTATTTAAGTGGGCACTATAATTTACATTTAGTTTTCAAAATTAAAGAGACTTCATATGTAATATATGTATGGAAAGCAAGATTACTCTGCAAACATTGAGCATTTTATGTTTTTTTTCTTTACCTCTTGAAACAGCTTCAAATGTAATGATGATGTTTTATTAAGACATTCAGTATTAAGTTCTATATTAACCTCGAGTTTTAAATCCTAGCATAAGGGCAGGCATCACACATCTCATGCTGACAATTACTCTAGAACTTATTAGGTATGAATCAATAACTGAAATTAGAATTTGAAATTGAGAAAAGGAACATTCATTAAATACAGCTCCATACAATTTATATTCCTTATAAAGAAATAAGGAAAATCTATTTACAGAAACATGAAAGTAATTCAAGCAATTTTTATTGAGCATTTTCTACATGCCAAACATTGTGCCGACCAATACTGACTGAGCGTTCTTCACATCAGACATTGGTGCTGGGTGTTCAGGCTTCTACTACATGTAACTATATATCTCCCTTGTTCATGTCTCATCCTCATGGCTGGAGGAAAAACAGTCATTTCATTCCTTAAGACTCCAAAGGAATTTCCTTCATTTGAATCAAAATGTATTCCTTGGCTAATAATGTTATATTTCCAGTCACGTGTAATGATCTGAATTGTATTTTTATCCAGAGTTGGGTGAATTCAGTTTTTGTTTTCTGACCAATCCTTCTTCTAGACTGAGCAAGAAAAATAACAGTAGATGTTAACTCAATCAAAAGGAATATGAAATGAAACCTACCATATTGGTTATTTCTTATCTTGTACTCAGAGAAAGCTGATCATGGCATTATGTCCCTCCCCCTTTCCATCTGGCCGCTGGCAGGCTCCCATGGTGCTGTAAGGCTTCCTTTAAATGTCAGCTTCTTCTATGAAGCTTTTATTGTCACATTCAGATAACACTCATTCCTCCCTTGTTGTTATCCTCTAGAGCTTTTTACAAACCTTTATTATGAGACTTATTCTAATATTACAGAGTTGATTGGTTGTTTGAGTCTGCCTCTCCTGCTGGCTTTCTGAGCTCCCTGAAAACCCCACCTCTGGCCTCACAAAGACTGACCAATGGATACTCAATGAACGAATGGATTACGGAATGGAAATACTCTATTTTAAACCGAATGTCTCAATGAAATTTTCTACTGAAAGTAGATAATTTTTAAACTTGTCTTTTTGACAATTTATTGTTTTACTTTTCTTGAAGAAAGAAAAAAATAATTCTAAAAGTTCAGAGGAAAGTGGTCTTTATTCCTTGCCCTGATGACTCATCATGAAGGACAGAAAAGTGTGAAGGTAAAAACTGAATTTTACAATCACAGGATACAGAGGTAAAGGGGGGAGGATCTAAGAATTCAGATGACTGCATTCATTGAGCAAAAGTTTACTGAACTTTCTAATGAGATCAGATTTTTAAAGAACATGTATTTGGCAACGTATTTGATGAAATCCTCATCACAATATTATATATTTGAGGTTAGCTAGTAGTTATGTAGATGATTTAAATATGAATTAATTAATTGGTGTTAAGTTTAAGGACAGTCTCTTGCAAAGGGCCACAGAGTTTAAGAGTAACTTTCCTGTCCCAGGCACCATTTTTATCAGTGGTGTAGATGAAGATGTAGCCTGCATGCTTATCAGATCACACACTACACAAACCTGGGTGATAACCCAGTAGATGGTAGAGTCTTTATACATACATAACTCTCTCTACAGAAAGCTGGGTCACAAACGAAAAGAAACAGAGGTGATATTAAAGTCTTTATTCGTATTTAAAAAAAAAAAACAGAATTACATAATCTCAGGTTGGAGGAAAACTAACATGATAGCTGTTTTTGGGAAAAGGATCTAAAGTTATAGTGTCCCACGGTGGGAACTAATTATCCTAATGATCTCTTAGTTAGTCAGCACTAACTAATCTTTGGTACTATATTCAGCTCTGAGAATTTTAAGAAGACACTGGGTGACACCGACAAAATTAGAGCATCTACAGGATGGCAAACAGGTCGATGTAGGGTCTGAGAATAATCTTGCAGGAGAAGTCATTGAGGGAATCTAGAATGTTTAACCCAGAAAAACAGAGTTAAAAGAGAAATGCCAAACACTTTCCAAGATCTGCAGACTTCGTGGCCATGTGAAGAGGCAGATGAGTTATTCTGTTTTGTTCTATAGAGCAGAGTTAGAAAGCATTGCTGAAAATCATAAAGACGTTCAAAACAGGGGGAAACCTAGTGATGAGAACTGTCCAAGAGTGGATCTAGTCCCATGAAGTAAGAAGCAGTTCATTCCTGAACATGTTCAAGTAGGGCTGCATATCAAGGAAGGTCTAGAAGGTGTTCCTGAATTCAACAGGAAGCTGGACTAGACACCTTTAAAAGATTTATTCCAGATTTAGATGTTCAGATTCTATGCCTACGTAGCACAGACCTTTGGGTAAAGGGGAAGATTACAGTGAATGGAATACAGTTTATAACAAGAATATATTTCTGCAATTTCATTCTGTAGAATGTCTTAGGTTTTGGTTACTCAATCTCATCAATATGTTACCATAGTCATTCTAATTTTAATATTCCAAGAAAGAAAACTGGACCACTTTCTTTTTGTAGTTAGAAGAGATATAAAAGACTGTAAAGAATTGGAGTAGACAATATTAAATTAGGTATAGTGCTGAAAATGCACAGAAAAACAACTGTCCAGATTGATAAAATAGCAAATTCACATTAAAATATTTTAAAAGAGGCAATATATATGCATCATCACTGGGGCTCTGTACTGTGGAAGCAAAAACATGGGAATTGAAAATCAAGTCTAAGCTCTGCCATGTATGAGCCGTGTGTCCTTGGGCTCGGATAAATTGTTTAACTTACCCGTACCCCAGTTTCCTCACCTGTAAAGTGGAGGTAATAACAGGTATCTTACAGAGTTATGATGAGAGTTAAACTAAGGAACACACAAGTGTAAGTGACTTGTTGACTGTGAAACACTATACAAGGTAGGTAGTATTTTTTTTATGATGCATCAGGCTCAGTCACTTCTTGTTACGTACTGTAAAAGATTGTTCTCTCAACTAAACCTCAAGCTTCCCTTGAAAGCCCGGAACATCTCCTGTCTGCTTTTGTAACCTGAAGTCCCAGAACAATACTTGGCTAAATATTCGTTCAATGAATGAATGGATAGATGGATGGAATAATTACTCATTTTTTTTGGCAATCAAAACTGAATGGCTAAAAATGAATTTCCATGCACGCTCAAATTATGTTAATAAGAAGTTTGCCACTGAGAGAGGAAAATTTCACATAGTTATTTTTCTTTTTTGTCACATTAACTTATAGTAAAAATGTACATTTAGTAAAAATGAATAGGAGAAAAACTGGATTGCGTCAAATTTTGTGTGTGGGTTTGTTGGTGAAATTGGAGCATATCATATTTTTTATAATTGTTTTTAGATAAGAGTGTTGACTTTATTTGGTGACTTTTTTCTAAGAAGTTTTCAAAGACTTTCTAAGCTATCTTGCTCCATTTGACAGCATCTCTTTTAACTTATTATTGGGCACAGTTTATCATCCCCATTTCTCAGATGACACTGTAAACAAAGGCATGAACTGCCTTATCCACAGTCACAAAACTAGTCGCTGATGAACTGGAAATAGAACCCTCTTCACACAAAATCCATCTTTCTTTCCATTAGTCAGTGTTCCTTCCCTCTTTTAGACAACTGTGCATTTCAGGGGCTGAAGGTCAGTACAGCATGGACCCCTCTAACCACTCATCAAGCACTGTACAGGTACACTAAGAACTGTCAGCAATTCTGATGAGCACAGCAGGGTAGTGCACAACTTATTAATTAGTATAAGGACTGCTTTCTAGGTTAAAATAAAAAAAATAATACTAATAATACTAAAATTGAGAAGAAGTTCATTTCTAGGTTCTGACAATAAACCAAAGCTCCTTTTGTGTGGACTCTGCAGCCACCTCTGCCCTCAGACCTCCAGACATTCCCACTAAAGCCAGTGAGAACCACATGCATGCACTAGTGGGCACACACCAGTTCTATATTTATGGATGTTTATTTAAATTTCACAGAATGAGGGGCATTTTGGTTGGTAGCAAATACAAGCCTGTTTACAGCCAGAATAAAAAAAGGTGGGTCTCTGATTTACACACAGTCAATGTAAATAACAAGGTCTAAAACAGAGGACAAGTCCTGTATCATTTCCTACAGGGCACAGAAATTAGTTAGACTACTGTGTAACAGAAAGGGCATTTAATCATGAGTCTCCACACCACACGCAGGCCTCTGTTCACCCTCCCAGTCCTGGCTCCATTCATAAAGTCACCTCAGGATAACTTTCCTACCATATTTTAACGGTAGGAGTCCTTGCACCTTACAGGAAAGAATAAATGAGGGCAAAAGACCTTTGGAAACAGCAGCTACTCACATCTCTGAGAATAACTGAGGCCTAACTCTAAATGACTTCAGATGCATTACTAAGGGAAGCAAGGATACTTTTACCTATGGGTCTCCAATACTTCGTCCCACCAATCAGAATTCTTTCAGCCTGATCTTATTGAACTTATCAGTGAGTCTGCTCAGCGAGTGGGGAAACTTTTTACTCGTTTCTTTAAATTGTAAACTAATATCAGTTTCATAATTTTAGAATGCGTTTGGGACTAATATACCTAGCTAATTGTATTTTCAAAGTTTTGAGGTTTTATCAGGGTTTTTTTTTCGTCCAAATAGAGTCACGAGGAATACAACTGTAATCCTATGGAAATAGTTTAGATCCAGCCCTCCTCACCCACAGCCTAAAGAGTCTCCCAGTTTCCTCCTAGTTAAGGAAAAGGAGTGACTAATGAGGGACAAAATGGGCAGCTGACGGATACAATGCGCTCTCTAATCCAGAGCCGCTAGGTCTTCCTATGTGTTTAAAGGGTTAGGGATGGAGTCAAGAGTCTGCAACGACAATCTTTAATTGAAAAAAAGGGAAATGCCCTCTTAAATGCTCTTTTTCTTCCCCTGGCTTGTTCCTGACAGTAAGTAATGGTGCAACTGTTCTAAAGTATTCCTCTTCAGTTTTATTTTGTTTAATTCAGTCTGTCATTAGAAAGGCTTGCGAGCTTTAGGCTTGATGACTGCTCTCGGTGGGAGGAAGCAGTGCCACTGCAGACTTGTGTTCTAGACAAGCGCTCCTTTATACAATGACGGGGCCTGCCGCCATAAATGAAAGGCTCTTTAAAGAGCAGTGAGGGACTCTTTTAAGCAGACTGCCACCATGTGCTTGTAACCCTCCAGCATAACTTGCGAGGATGAGACAGCAGTGTGTTCTGCTGCAAAGAGGACCATTGTCCTCGTTAGCCTTCAGCAAACTGAGCCGCATTTCACTGCAGTGCAGTAGGATTTCCAAAGGGTTTCAAGCAGTAGTCCCTAAAATTCTGAATGCGATAGAAGGATTAAAATAGGGGGCTTAGCATGTGGAATTTAGGACTCTACCGACCCCTCACCCTAAGTCAACACCCCAAACACCAAAATAAGACTTTAAATCTTGTGCATTGCACACTATTTCGAGGAAACATAATAAAACAATGGGTTAGATTACAGTTAAATAACTGAACGCATATTAATAAACTCGAGTGTCTTAACAAATTCAAAGTCTGGGTTTTAAAACTTGTCATAGCTGATTTCCGATATATTTATGTACATGAGGAAAAGGCAGATTATGAGTTATAATTATTAAATTGAGGATTTAAAGCATTTTATTGTGGTCCATTTTTAAGCCTAAGGATGTTTTGGATTTTAAAAAGAGAAGACTATATATAACACAATATGTTTTAAATTTTTTTATACATGCTGTTGAAGTTTGCTTGGTTTGTTAAGGGGCTGATTTACATTCTAAATCCAGTCTGCAGATGCAGTCATAAAATAAATACTTGTTTCTCTATACCTCATGTACATGAAATATATAATTTGAGTCTGAAAAGAATCAAATAAACCAGATTAATATTTTGGGGGCAAAAACATGTTTACTAGTTTAACAAAGCCAAAATGTACCTAAGGTAAAGGTCAAAGACGACTTCATTCCCTGCTGAGCAAATGCTCAGGAAGCACATTTGTCTATGTTTCCTGTCATAACAGGAAGAGTGTAACTTCTTCCTTTCCACAATGGCTTCAGTTTTACCTCCTAACTCCAATATTTTCTCCCTCAGGGCCTTCCAAATCAATCCTTGCAAGACAGAAGGCAGGAGGCGGTCTCCCTTGTAGTTTCCAAACAGTTACATTTGTTGAAATGTTACTTAAATGTTAGTGATTTCTTAAGCTAAACTGTTCCAACTTAAAATTAAAAGTCAAATATCCAAACATTTAGAGTGGTTCTCTTATTCTTATTAATGGTCCAACATATTTCAAAAGAAACACAAATACATATTCCATACTATGGAATTTCATTTACTTTAATTTAACTAACAATGTTGTTACTGTTTTGTTTTGTTTTGTTTCCAAACAAAGCCATTATTCTTGGCGGGGGCAGGAGTTCCAATTGTGTTCAGTAAGACTATGTTGGGATGTCAACTTTAAAAATACTCTTACTACGAAGGAGCTCATTTTAAGTGAATAAATTACAATGTTAAAGGAAGTCTAGACTGCAAAGTACATGGCTTTTGAAACAATCAGCAACATGTTCTTTAATCTACAGTTTGGAAGAAACCTCTTGGTTTATGCGGTCTATTTATAATGTTAATATTTTTAGTGTTGGTTTCTCAGTAATACAATGTCACACAAAGTTCGGGCATTTGCAAAGCAAAAGGGGATTTGTAGCACACAGAATGCTGTGTGTATGCACTTACAGGTGGAAGGTGCCATTCCGTGTCAACTTGCTACACGAAATGACCGAGACACAATAAATATAAGCATTGGAATATTTCTAAATTACAGTTAATTAAATGGAAATTATGTGAAATACACAAATTAGAACTGAAACAACAAAAAGTCTTGAAGCCCTCAAGTTCAAGGAGGAGCTTCTATCTTAAATCCAGTGACAGAATTCAAGAGGAGATAGTTATGCTTTTCCTTGTGAACATTTTGGCCTCTCTTGGACTTCCTACTAAAGGAAAGCTAATGAATAGTTTGATGGCAGTTGAGACAATACCTTTTTGGCAGTAAAGGAACAGATCTAGCTGTGTAAGTATAAAATGTCCCACACATGACTGGGATTGACATATATACACTAATATGTATAAAATAGATAACTAATGAGAACCTGCTGCATAGCACAGGGAACTCTACTCAGTGCTCTGTGGTGACCTAATTGGGAAGAAAATCCAAAAAAGAGGGGATATATGTATACATATAGCTGATTCACTGCCCTGTACAGCAGAAACTAACACAACATGGTAAAGCAACTATACGCCAATTTAAAAAAAAGTCTCACACAACATGGGATGTACAGAAAGTATGCTGTGCACTGTCTCTATGATTCGACTATAGAGTGGGGAAACCATTTCTGAATTGTTTTCAAATTGATAGGAACAGAAGAGAAAGGGATGGCTTGATGTCACAGCTGTTAAACATACATCTGAGCACTCTGGCTACTGCTTTCTTTGATTTGGAATCTCGCAAAAATAGTTTGTCATTTTTCCCTTCTGGCTTTCTTTTTCAGTCTCTCGCCAGTTAATTCCAACTCTCTAAAAAAAATTTTCCCTTTGGTGATTTTAAGATTAACAAAAGAATGATTTAACTTATATGCACAGAGAACCTTTAAGTAGGCATGCACAGCATCAATATACCCTGCAATTCAGTTCTGAGATGCATTACTGTGTCCTAAAGTATTACTATGATACACGCTGCTTTTATTTATTTACTCATTTTATAAAATGAGTTTAATAAAAATTTTAATATGAGTATAGGGGGAGGCAGTCAGCTGTAAAGAAATGATATTGAGGGAAAAGGAGTATAATGATCATTATCATGAGTTATTTGCAGGTTTACTTTGGATTTAGAGATTAAAAAACCCAACACTTTTGCACTGATTGAACTTTTTATTCACTTGATTTAAAGCAAGGCTCCAAATATTCACTGACTAACATGGATAACTATTCTACAGTATTTAAAGCATAATTTCCTCTCAAATAATGTGTATTTGCTTGATATGCATACAAGCAAGTGACAAGTTTGGACATTCTCTTTGTGGAGATGACAAAATAAAACAGTGTGTCTGGATGACTCTGTTCTTTAACTCATGGTTTAGAATTCATCAAAAAATTATTTTCTTGAAGCAATTTATTTGTATTTCTATATTATCCTCACATTTAAAGATTGAATCTATCTCAGCTTCCACAAATTTTATATTAGGTTAGTAGGTTGTAACTCTCAAGTTTAGAACTGTAATTAGCCCTTTTATTTACGGATATTCTGGATACCACCTTGAAGGAATGTTACAGTAAAAATTCCATTGAAATTTTAGTTAAAATTCTAAGAAGAACGTAAAATAGAGGAAAACAGGGGAAAGTAAGGAGTAAAATCTGTTTCTTTTTAAAGAAGAGTCATTTGAGAAAATCAAGGCAACTCTTTATTTTTCAGTTTAGTTTAGAAAATATCAGATTTAGTTTAAAAACCTCAGTATGTAGAAACTGTCAGAGGCTGCATCTACACTGAACTATTTCTTCAGTTTTTTAATTTTCTGAGCCCATTTAAAATAATTTATAAGTCATGTAAAGAAACTGATAAGGACATAAGAAAAGGGAAAAAGTTAGAAAATTTAACAGCTATGACTAATCCCCTTTAGTCATAAGGGGATTCTCCTTTTCTATTAACAAGAGAATGCTGCTAATTGTCTTTAATTTGTGCTCCAGTTACTGCACTGATAATTACATGATATTTTGTTTGCTGGCAAAAACTGTTAGTGTGCCAGGTCTGACAGAAGAAAAGAACTTAAGACATTTAATAAAAAGCTGAAAATTTTAAATACAAACACACAAGAAAACAGAGTTAGGTTAAGCATGCCTAATTCTCATAGATCTTTCTTCTTGATATAACAGATTTCTAAGTATATTCAGTTTGCAAAAAGAGTCATATGAGGACAAAACTCATTTAAAAATATGGCTGTTTCAGAAGCACAGTAACAACTGGTACCATATGAAGGAGGGTAAGATTATTGCCTAACTGATGAAGGTAACTCACAAGTAAGAACAAAAAATGCAGATGGAGAGACTGAAATTGTAGTGTGAGAATAAGCTGGAAGCTAGAAGTGATTATAAATAGTGATAAGTAGTTCAAAATAATTTGGTCAGTAACATACATTTGAAAATAAGTCCCACAAGCATAGAAACTGGAAAGCTACTTCTGCCCATCCTCGTCACAAGCTATAAATGTTCTGTGTGATTTTCCTTCCTGTCCACAAGCCATCCTCTGCCATCACCTGGCTCTTGCTCTGAAATGATTCTCTTGCCCCTTGTTAGCTTCCAAAGGCTCCATTGTGCCCCAGCTCTACTCTGTTCCACTCTTCCTTCCATCTCCCCGATAACCTTTTAAGGTAACACCCTGTTGAAATGAAGGTTTCAGGTACCATTCTTTACTGTGCTACACAGCACAGGTGTTGTTCTGATAGAAATCACATTAACTATAATAGCTAATGGTGAGTCTTAACAGGAATAGCTAACAGGTAAAGTTATGGAGCATTTATTATATGTTAGGTACCTTACATTTATCCCCCAATATAATCATCTCAATGACCCAATGAAGTGGGTACTATTTTTTAATCTCCCCTCTACTGATGAGGGAAAACTCAGAGGGGTTAAGTCACTTGCTGGAGGGTCACACAGCTAACAGGTGGCAGAACTAGGGCCAGAACAAGGTTTGTGTGTCTCTAAAAACCATGTTCTTCACCGTGGTATTACACTGGATGCAGTATGATGTAACTGGGGAAAGCAATGACACACAACCATGCTCTTAGCCATTATATTATACAGAACGCAGAGTGACACAATTGAGAAAAGCTTGGTTTTTTGTTTTTGTTTTTGTTTTTGTTTTGCGATACGCGTGGCCATGGCCCATGGGCCCAGCCGCTCCGCGGCATGTGGGATCCCCCGGACCAGGGCACGAACCCGCGTCTCCTGCATCGGCAGGCAGACTCTCAACCACTGCACCACCAGGGAAGCCCTTGTTTTGTTTTTGAATCTGAAAGATTTGGGCTCATATCCTGGCCATCTCCTAGTATTAACTATATGGCCGCTGAGCCTGCGCGTCCGGAGCCTGTGCTCCACAACGGGAGAGGCCACAGCAGTGAGAGGCCCGTGTACCGCAAAAAAAAAAAAAAAAAGTAGTGTAAAGTTATACACACCAGGCTCAAGCTCCATAGGCTTTCCTTAGACTCCTTAGCAAGCTCTTTACTTTCTCAGAAGCTTCGCAAACACTGTTCCCTCTGGAATGTTGTCACCTGCCTAACTCTGAATCATCTTTTAGCTCCCATCTTTCAGCATTTCCTCAGGGAGGCCTTTCTCCCACCCGCAATCTAAATAAGGCACCTCCTGTTATTCCTTCATAGCATTTGGATAGCTGCCTTCATAGCACATGTGAACAGAATTTTTGTTATATATCTGCATATTTCATGTCTGGTTCATCCCACCGGGCCAGGGGTCCACCAACTATGGCCCACAGGCCAATCCTGCCTGCCCCCTGTTTTTGCCAGTAAAGTTTTATTCAAACACAGACACATTCATTTGTATACACATTGTCCTTTGCTGCTTTCACTAAGAGGGCAGAGACGAATAGGTGAGACAGAGACTGCATGGCTCACAAGGCCAAAAGTATTTGCTATCTGGCCCTTTACAGAAACAGTTGGCTAACTTCTGTGGCAGACAATAAGCTGAAAGAGATTCTTCTTGCTTACTGCTGAATACTTCATGTTGGGCACATTGCAAACAAGTGATATTTGTTGATTTAATAAATAAATGAGTTATTCAGCTGTAAGTGGAATTACTAAAGATTAAATGGAGTAATATATATGTAGTTCTTGGAACACGTAGCTTCTTTTAAGTTATCTGAAAATTTCCGTAAGACAAATTGACAATTCATGATTTTATTTATTTTTACCTACTAGCTTAAGAAATCCACCTCGTTTAGCTTAGAGATTGAGAAATAAGTAGTTTTCATAAACTTGGAGACTCTGGAAAATTAAAAAAAAAACAAACAAAAACTAGCTGTTACTTTTTTTTCCTCCCCTAAACTATTTTATGTATACAATTGGAGTTTCTGATTTCTAGCTGTTGCTACTGCCATAATGAAAAATAAAGGGTAAAATTCAATTTAAACAGTCAGCCACTCTGTTTTACCACAGTTTTATTTCTCAATGATATACAACTTATCGCATCAGCTCTGTAATATTTCATTTCACACTTTAAGTCAGTATTTCTTATTCTGTAAAAACACACCCTGTGCTCTCTATAGCCAAATAAACACTTGCAATGGCAGGGCAGGCTTTTACTGCTTTTGAGAAAAGATGACAGTGAGCTATCGTGTGAGGTTCTGTTAGGGAGTCTACAGCAGGGAAGCTTCAAAAAGGGCAAAGCAGTTAATGTTTCACTTTTTAACATGTGAACACATACTTTAAAGGGAGCCTAGGTTAGGGGTGTCTCCTCACTTTGTATGACATGCTGTTGCAGATTTGCTGGTGCTGGTTATCAGAAGTGACCTACATCTTTTTTTTTTTGGCGGTACGCGGGCCTCTCACTGTTGTGGCCTCTTCCATTGCGGAGCACAGGCTCCGGATGCGCAGGCTCAGCGGCCATGGCTCACGGGCCCAGCCGCTCCGCGGCATGTGGCATCTTCCCAGACCAGGGCACGAACCCGTGTCCCCTGCATCGGCAGGCGGACTCTCAACCACTGCGCCACCAGGGAAGCCCATGACCTACATCTTTTAGGCTCTCTCCCAAATGGCTCTTATGATCACTCTTACAGTAGATGAGAGGCATGCATGATAAATATTTATAAGTAAGATGGCTGTTTAAGATTGTCAATAGCCATGTAAAATAATCACTGAAATATATATTAAAACATGGAAGTTTTCAATTTTACCAATTCCACTTAAGAGTGTTGAATTAAAGGGCCAACTGAACCTAAAGACGAAGAAAAGACTACACAGATCCTAAATTCTATAGAATAAAACCAAGGAATTCATCTTCAGGATTAAAAAAAGTAAGATTGACTAAGCTGAATTTAAATAAGTTTTCTTCTCTTAAAGTTATCATGACTTCTAACATGGGTGAGAGTAACGGCAACTGTAGACGCAACTGTATTTAAATTACAAAAAAACGTTCAATTGTTAGCTTAAAAGTATATTGTTAACGTTCTCGCATGCCTGTGTGAGCTTTATATTCCTTTATAAAGCATAATGAAAGCTCACGAATTCAACTGCAAAAACTTTCTTTTGTCCTTGTAAGCAAAAGGAAGATACAATAAATTTCATGAACCCCAAAATTAACTGGCATTATTAATGAAGTGTAGATGCTAATTCATATAAAGTTTTGACTGCACCCCAAACAGGTGCTGGTCCAAACAGTAACATCTAAATAGTCAGGGGTATATGATGTTCAATATTTCAGTTTTAATTTCAATTTCAACCTATAAATCAATTAAAAAATACTGTGGTTTTATATTGACAGAATTATTGCTTTTTGGCTTGACCCATAGCAATACACAATGTGTAGGAAAACACTGAAGGAATCCATCGTAAATCTTAGCATTGTTCATCCTTTAGCTCAATTTTCAGCCAAAAATAGTTCAAGTCATATGTACCTTAAGTGTGATAATTTAAAGGAGCATAAATCTGAAAATCTAAAAAGTTTCTTTACCTCTTAATGGCATACTGGCTTTGATGGCATAAATAACAACTTCTATTCATTATAATTTACACATGTAGCAATAAAAAGTTTTAAAGCACGAATCAGTTCTAGTCTCACTAGAAGGTCCAAGAAGCTAGCAAGGCACAGTAGGGCAGAAAGAGGGTTGGGGGAAATTACAGTCCGGTGGGGCGTCTCTGAGGCTGTCCTCTTAGCTTTCCCCAGTGTAAATGGGGAACAGCCAAAACGCTCTCTTCTCCCGTGGTTAAGGAATGTCTGTTCTGTAGGTTCCATTATCCATTTGCAATGGTTGGGATCTGGCAGTACTATATCTCTCAGGAACCATTATTTGCTATTTAACATCAGGTTAAACATTTGTTATTTAACCATTAACATTTGCTATTTAACCATTATTTAACATTAGGATGCATATAGACCACCCGGCTATTCTTACTTCCCCTAACTAAATCCACTCTCCCCAAGGATGAAGGAAAATAGAGTCAAATCACAGATATTCATAATATACAAGTCTTCACTGAAGAGAGCATTTGCATGTATAAAGTCTTTAGAATAGATTAATTGTATCATACAGATATCACTGGAGTTCTAGAAAAAAATGATAACATGTGCCTCTAGGTTTATAAAATTCAGGCTTTAAAGAAAATGGTATGAGTTAACTGATAGTTCTCGCTTCTGTGTTTGAAGAGACTAATATTTTGTTGTCAGCACAATGTTAAACGTTTTGGATGTATTTCAAAGTCTCTTTTACTGTGAATAGACTGGAAGCCATTTTGATACAGGATATTTAGTCTATATTATAAACCGCTAAATGGATGACCACAAAAGGCCTCGTTCCCATGAATATAAGAATATCTTTGCTTGATGATGCATGCAGTGGAGCAATATTATGCTTATTAACTCTTAATTATTAAGCTATTCATGTTACGCAAACACAGTTCCCATTTAAAATTCATGTTGAAGTAAAAAGTGAATAATCATCAATGTGTAAAGTATATTTCTTACAGATAGAGTGATTTTTTTTCCCTTTACTATCAGCACTTAAACTGACCACATTTAATTCACTAAAACTTCTCTTAATATATAAGCTCAAAATGTTTTCAGTACACTTAACATATCTGGGGGGGAGTGTAATAAATGGCCCATGTAAATAACAACACACACAGGAGTTTACCCCACTCACCTGTCTGTTACGTTCATCCATAATCCTCGTAATCTGAATCTTTTTTCTCCCCATAGTCCCCGTTTTTCTTCTCTCTCTCGTCCCTGAAATTATGTATTTTTTCCTTCCTTTTCTTTCTCTTTCCTGTTTCCTCCAAACAAATCTCCTTCTTCAGCACTTGCACTGCTCAGTTCCCAAATTCCTGCATTCGTTCCTGCT
>NW_006795034.1:416607-428290 GCF_000442215.2 Lipotes vexillifer
ACTTTCTAAAAATAAAACTCTATGGAACTAATCAAATTAAATGAATGAAAATAAGCATCTGTTAAAAGTACATGGTATATCACATGTAGGAGCATATCAAGTAGGAATGGTTTGTTCTTATGATTAAAATAATCTTGTAAGTAATTTAACAAGTCATTTAAATGATGAAAACTATGCTTTAAAGCCCAACACTTGATATGTATCTTTTGCAAAGAGTTTCTTACTATTTTTTTAATGAAACTAGGTGACTATTTTCACCCTTCTGTTATGAAAAATTACCTAAATCAGAGAGTTAATGAACCTTTATGTACCTGTGTATGCTAAGTAGGGCAGCTAATTCACTTCTGAAGGGAAAACAATCTCGTGTTTTGACAGCAGAGGTGATAACGTCCCTCGTTATGCAAATAGGATGGACTATTATGAAAGTGCTATTTGATATATGTAAATGTCAACGAATTTAAATCTAAATCCTTTAATCTTATTTTTAAAAAGTCACTGCTATGAGAACACTGTAAAAATAATGTGGGATATTTAATCTTACATAACAAGCAGCTATCAGCAGTGAAATCTTTTCCTTTTGAAAGCCCTTAAGCTATATCTTGAATACAAGCATCAAAAAAGATAATCATTCATAGAAAAGAAAGAAATGGTACGAAAATTAGAGTATTATTCCATTGATGATGATATTTCTTATAAGCCATCAGTTCCTTAAATTTAAATATTTTAAAAAGACACATCATATCTCTTTGGGGAGCAAGATATAAAATTATAGAAGCTTGCCATATACTGGATATCTTTAGGCCATGAATTAAAATGAAAGAAGTGATCATCAACAATGTAAGATAAACCCAGAGAATCCAGTGTATTAAAAGTATGTATCTTTCTTTGTTTTACATTATATCTGAAAATATTTGAATGAAAGTGAATTGCTGTGAAATGTGGAAGTTAACAAAAAGGCATTCCGCAGTGGCTCCTTCATTTGCAAGCAATAGCTTCGATTATCCTATCCCGGCTTATGTCAAAGAATGCAAGTACTTCACACATTGCTCAGAATCTCCCTGTTTACTTTAGTTGGTGTCTGACAACCGACCTGATAAATTTCCACATGTATTATGTAATATACTAAGCCATTGTCCTGGCTATTTAATAGATTATTTGGCTCCAGTTCAAAGTTATTGGAACAGGAACTGGAACTGTTACACATTTGGTCTGATCACATCGGCTGTCTTTGGATTTCTCTAGTTTAATTTCTAAATTCTTTATCACCTTGAGTAAATTTTTTAAATTTAAGTTTTCTGTGGTTATCTAATTGCAGAAGCTATTATGATATAATTAGTTCTGGTGGATTAAGTGCTGCTTAAATACTAAGACCATCCATTCTCTTTTGCCCAATGCCTTCTATTAAACTGTAGCTCACTTCTGCCTCTGAGAATATATGTATGTTGAGTAGTATCACGACCACACAGTGCTCATCAAAACTATTACTCCAGCGGTAATTTTAAATGTTG
Source organism: Lipotes vexillifer (assembly GCF_000442215.2). Lineage (NCBI taxonomy): Eukaryota > Metazoa > Chordata > Mammalia > Artiodactyla > Lipotidae > Lipotes > Lipotes vexillifer. The sequence goes on from NW_006795034.1 coordinate 418,116, forward strand.
GAAGTAGCTCAGAGTTTTAAGAGTTACATAAATAACACACATTTGACAAATAGACAGGAAAAAATTAGCTATAAGATATATTTAAAAAATCACATTAAAATATGAAAAATCCACAAAGCACAATTGCATATTCACTGTTGCCAAACACGGTCCATCTACCTATTTTTAGTGACGGTCTTAAATATCACTCAACTGGACAACTTTCCAGTGTTTCCTAGAGTCTTACCTTAGAAGCAAGCAGCAAGATAGAATGGTATTTCCCATGCATGTGCAAGAACCCAAAGAGACAAACAGGCTTCCTCAATCACAGAAAAGCCAACCCATGAATCCACAGCAAATGCATATGGGACAATTTCCTTTCTTTCATTGAGCTGAGGCCCCGGCACTATCGGCTTAGAGGACTATGCCTGCCTAAGCGCTTACTCACTTTAAGGTGGAAGGTCAGGGTGAACAGATTAGAGTGTGGAAGAGGCGGGGAAGAAGAAAACTTCTGCGGATGCTGATTTCAAAATACAAATAACCAAACGAGTAGAGAAACATCCCTGGAGAAAAGTCTCCTTGGAAAGACAGAGTTCTTGATGAATCAAACTTAGAAGAGTTCCTCCATCTCACCACCCCATATTTCACAACTTTGAAACGAGGGACACATCTTAAAAAGAGCAGAGCAAGGATTTTCTTTTTTAATTCTTAAAACATTACGGGAAGTATTTTGCCAGAAAGAACTGATACGTGTCAATATGTATATATATAAAATAATCGATTAAAGATGGCATTTTGAAATATGCAAGGTAATGTAGAGAGATGTAAGTTTAAATTTCAATAAAATTAGAACATTTTCTTATTTCTCATAAAAATGAATATTTCTTGAAGTGTGCTGCCTTTTGAACATTTCTGAAATGCAAAATTTGATATGATTAAGTACATATACAGAGTAAGATATGGTGAGGATGAGACTGTTTGCATGAAGTAAAACGTGCCTTGGAACATTCTGCTGAGAACGTTAGATTATGGGTCACCAGGTTTCAAGGCTGTCAGTAAAAATTCAGAGTTAGGAAGGTCAACAACAGCTCAGTAGCTGTTTTCTTAGCATAACTATTTTTCTAACCTGATTTTTATGCAAAAATTATATTGTAAGGTTGGTTTCAAGTATTAATTTATAGGAGGCCTAGAGAGGCTGAAAAGAGATTATATAACTTCAGCAATCTGAAAAATTGTTTTGTATGTATATGAAGAAAAGAATATAATAGCTAAACTGCACACAGTAGAATTTGAGTTACCCTGAGAACTTTCATTTATGTACAATCAACCATAAGCTTAAAATAATTCCAGCAGCCTTACCGCTACTTCTTTCCACATGAAAGAAGAATTCTTGGAAAATGACAGAGTCACAGAGAAACAATCAGTAATTTTAAAAAAAAGAAAAGAAAAACAAATACTCTACCATAGTTACACTCTATAGAGCTACAGTCTTCTGCGTTTTTTCTTTTTGCCAACCTAAATAGAAGAAAAATAAAATCATGCTGCTTACTAAAAAGGGGAACTTCATTATGGGAGGCTTCTGTCCACTTTGAGTTTGGCATAAGCAGACAGACGAAGGCAAAGTGGTTTGAGACCCAAGGAGAGAAGAATTTCTTGTGGACAGACGCTAAAGATCCTTCTCCCACCCTGGCTCTCATTTACAAACAAGTTCCCTGAGTGACACACACCTCCCTCCCCTCCCCCTCTCCTCCCCTCACTCCCTCCCTCCCACAAATCCCTCCCAGTAACACAGAAGAATCTTGACAGAATGGCAGGAAACACGCACAGACTGGTCAGGGAAGGATATGATGTCAGCAACCACGAACAATAAAAGGTGTAAAGGTGCTTCCTTCCCTAAACTGTTCCAGAAGTGTAAAATGGGAACCAAAACTCTTCACTTCCTTCTCTGAGCAGAACTGTCTGAGTGTGCTGGGCTGCTCACCCCACACAGAGAGGCCTTTGAGAGGTTCAGATAAGGGACAAGGAGAAAAATCCAGACACGGGGACAACATTTCTAATTCCTATTTTTAAAACACCTGAGGAAAAAAATCCATTTCAGCTCTAGGTTAGTATTTTGTATGACTGCTTTAAGAAAGAAAAATAAGAAAACAAACAAGTTCATTTTGGTGAAGTCGGAGATACACTGCAATTACCATTTACCATATACCTCACCAAAATCATCTGACACAGCTAATGCAGCCATATAATCTTAATTTACTCCCTCGAGGCAAAGGAAGAACTCTATACAGCAAAGAGCCAGATGGATACTTTGTTTTTTGGTAAAAAACAGAATCATGAAAACTGTTAAAAAGATCAATGTTTGTTGGGAAAATACACGGATTACTTCTTTGCCCCCGTAATTAAAAAAAAAAAGATATACTGGGTGGTGGTGAGGCAGGGGGGCAAGAGATTCCTATGTTATTGAAATTTTCAGAGTTCTTAAAAAAATTCAGACTAAGAACCAAAGTAGCTAACATAAACTTTCAGTATACAGTGAAACTATTTATTTTAGTCTCATCACTATTAGTTTCTTTCTAACATGGAAATGGCAGTCTACCATAAGATTTCTGTAGGAAGAAAACCACATATCAAGTGAATCTGAGTCATCTTCAGATTTCAATCATCTTCCCACAACACTTTGATTTAGAAATTAAACATAACCTTCAGTTTTGTGTTTTGATCTTAGAGTGAGACTGCCATGCCACATTGAAAGATGTGGGAAGAAATTAATTCTCTGCTGCTAAACTTATCTGTGCAAAGCATGTATTTTGCTACAATAAGCACCATGCAGTCACTTAAATAAAAACAGCCTATGAATAATGACAAAACATTAAAATATGTGATGCCAGTTTGCAGTAAAGAATTCTGGTTTTCTTTTACTCATATTAGCAAATAACTTTTTCACTGACTCACATTTTCACTACCACTAGCATCTTCATAAAATGTTTTGTAAAAACTCCAAGCTGAAAAGCAAGCATGCTATATCACACAAGAAATTATACGGTTAAATAAATACAAGCTGGATACTTAGCAAGGGACAAAAATGATCATAAGCCCAGTTGCTGCAAGCCTGGTATTACTAATTCAAACAATTAAATGATTCATTATTAGTTTAAGTGGAAAACTTTGCTCATTATGGTGCATCTAGATACATTTAACTTTCTACTTTATGATATGTTTGAAAGACACATGAGGCATGTAACTATATTTTGGTTAAAAGGAACAAGTAGATCTCTTAATTTTTTCTCTTAAGAAGTATTCTGAACTTCAAAAGATATAATAATTATTAATTTTACTGTTATTCAACTACGTGATGTCTTATGAGTTAAGGAATATTTCTTTGGTGCTGAAAGTCACTTCACTTCTCTCTAAGCTTACCATGTATTATATAGAATGTTATACTACCCTAGCTATGAATGCAAGCTGAATTTGTCCTAAAGACACTTAGCTAAGACATCCTCTTAAGGGTAATAAAATTACCCATTTTTCCCCACTGGATTTCATTATCATGAATATACACAAAGTTATTTTCTCAATTTATTCCAAGTTAATACGATGAATTTTTTTTTTTTTTTTTGCGGTACGCGGGCCTCTCTCACTGTTGTGGCCTCTCCCGTCGCGGAGCACAGGCTCAGCGGCCATGGCTCACGGGCCCAGCCGCTCCGTGGCATGTGGGATCCTCCCGGACCGGGGCACGAACCCGTGTCCCCTGCATCGGCAGGCAGACCCCCAACCACTGCGCCACCAGGGAAGCCCAGTACGATGAATTTTGAGTCATCTTCAGAACAGTAACATAATGTCAACTGTCTTTCAGTTCCCCACACCTGCCAGGCTCCTTCCTGCCACAGCGCACATGCAATTCCTGCGGCCTGGAGTGCTCCTCCTTCCCCTCTGTGTCTCCTTAACCTCTTCCCTTCCTTTCTGTCTCAGCACATTTCATCTCCCCAGGAAGCACTTCGTGCTCTCCTGATCACATCAAATTCCCCTATAAGGACTCATAGCACCATGTCCTCCTTTGTAGCACTTGTCACAACTGAAATTGCCTGTCTGCCGTCTTCCTCAACATCTGTGGGCCAAGTCTGTTTTATCTGACTTTTGCATTTTCAGTTTCTACCCTAGTGCCAGGCATATAGTAGGAGTTAATAACTATGCGTTGGTTAATGAATTAATTCATTAAGATTTTTATCTCTCAGGTGAATATTTTCTTCAGTCACTATTTTTAATGACTATTAAGAACATTTTCATTTATACAGAAGCAGACTGATAACCTCACTTAATCTTTCGTTATATTTATATAGCATTTTATATATGGAATAAGAATAATTTATACTGAGAAGTGGAAGTTGAATGGATTTTGGAGTCAGAAAAGCTCAGGGTATGAACTCTAACTTGGTACTTAGAAGCTGAGTGACTAAAGACTAATGACTTAATCACTTGGAACCACTCTTCCCTTGCCTTACAAAAAGTTGGGAATGTACTTCTTTATCTGCAGGATGGTTGTAATCATTAAATGTGGTACTATAGGTGAAGACTAGGTACATAGTAGGACTGGGAACATGGCTTACTACTTGCAAGACTGCTTCAGTTTTGAGGCATAAACTGAAAGTCATACACAATAAGGTTATCAAGTGAACCGTAGTCTTTACATATACCACGAAGACCTCACTTTGCAGAGATGATGATGGGCAACTTCTAAAGGTAATATCTAATTTATCCATTAACAATAATCATTATATGAAGAGAAATTTACAGTGTTCTAAAAGTTAAGAAGTTCCTCATAAGTATCAGTCATGGAAGAGCTTCAGGCTGCAAAAGTAGAAATAACTAGGGAAATACATCAATTTTCCCAATGACCACGGCTGCTGAAAAGTCTACATTAATGTTTCTAGTCCTACTTTAATATCTTTCCCCAAGGACAAAAGGAGATGAAATGTATGTCAGAAATATAATAAGGCTAAAAAGGAACTCGTTTTGAAAACCCCTGCAATTAATTTAATAAGTGGGCCTAACCTGCCATTATCACGGATATAAATCATTTTATTTACACAATTCTAGAATTTAGGAGACACTTACCTTTAAACAACTGTATTGCATTATAAACAATTTAATAAACACAAGGGAAGCACAGCTTCCCAGTCGTTATCACCCGTGGTATATTTTGCCTTGGACATTTTTTTTCACACTGGAGCTTAAAAGGCGTTCTCCAACCCCCACGCTAAAATAAACTCCAAACAGTCTAAATATGTCAAAAGCTTTGTGCTATCCAACCACACCACAGTTTTTAGTCTTTCTACATCATATTGAGTAATTAAGTCAGGGTTCTAGCAAGTCTTTGTTTTCCTAATTTTTCACCATGTTTTCTTCCAAAGGCCACTTCGTGATGTGGCAGGGCTCACCACAAGGTAAATCCGCACTGTCCTTCCTCATCACAAAGCAAGAGCTACTAAGCATCACAGAGTGTGTTCTGTTCCCCAGCTGTAACTTTTCCAAAAGCAAATGCAGCTGGATTTTTTGTTGCTGTTATTGAACAAAGCAAGTTAAGCACTACACAACACCAATATCAGTGAAACAAAACTGTCAGCCTTCAACGCAAGCTAGGCTTGAAATGGGAGATGTTGCTATTATAAATTTTCATCTTGGGCTTCCCTGGTGGCGCAGTCGTTGAGAGTCTGCCTGCCGATGCAGGGGACGCGGGTTCGTGCCCTGGTCCGGGAGGATCCCACATGCCGCGGAGCAGCTGGGCCCGTGAGCCATGGCCGCTGAGCCTGAGTGTCCAGAGCCTGTGCCCCGCAACGGGAGAGGCCACAATGGTGAGAGGCCCACGTACCACAAAAAAAAAATTAAAAAAATTTTCATCTTATGACAAAAATCTGAATTCCCAGGCATCTACTGATCCTGTCAGAAAAATCTTACATTCATTATTTTCTTAATCTTTAATATATCATATTTCATTATTAAAATGTAAATATTCTACACATTTTTTCCTCAAAAGCCTGAGTGTATGAGACACAGTCTTCAGCCTTACTAATACATTTGTGTGTCTGTATGTGTTTGTACGGAGGTAATATTTTCCTATAAAGCTGCAGAAAATGGAAAAAACATATTTTAGTCTTTCATAATATGTGGGTAAAATGAGTACATTTTAAGATATCTGAGTAGTCCTGAGTATTATCACTAGTAAATAATCACAGTATTATTAGGATTGTGATATGAATGGTTAAAAGGACATTCTAAGTAAAGGCTAAGTAATAAAATAATACTCTGTATTCAAACATTACATTAATGATTGAAAATTATGTCCTTGAAAATAATTTGCCTCTGTTGTTATTTACCTTACCAATTTATGTAACATTTAAGGATGACCTTGAAATGAGAAGAAATACTATTGTCCTCCTGCCAATGTTTTTGTTCTACCTTAAGAAGAATATGCTTGATAAATCATCTATTTACATTCACTGAATGTCATTTACTTTTGTCTCTAGCTAAACTTTAGAAATTTAAAACGTTTATATAAAAACCTTCTATGATAATTTATATAATATTCAAAATGCCAGTCATACCTCAAATCAAAATAGATATTTGATATTACTATTATATGTGGCTCAACATGGAACCCAGTGATTCATCAATTTTTCGATTTCTCTTCATCTCCTTTACAGCATCCTAATCAACCTAATTAAGGCTTTGTTCATCTGAAACCTCTGATGACAATTTGTTTAACTCTATCCCACTGTGGTCTTCTTATAAGGAGAATTACATCTGATCTTCTGACAGCAATCATTAAATGATCCCAACTGGCCCCAATTAAGCCACATGGCTCACGGCTTCCATGTAGTCAAGTGCCAAGTTCTCTGTTTCATTTACACATCATTCTTGGTTTATTTTCTTAAAGCCAATTAAGTATATGTGTCTTATCAAGTGGAACTAAATTTCCTTGTGTCCACTAGCTCAAGACAGGGCACCGCCTGACTCCACAGTCACACTGAAGATCATGCAGGACCCCTGAAGCCTTTCTCCCCAGCAGTAGTGCTATTAATGAAAAAAAAAAAAAAAAACTTTACTTACTCAGGATAAAATTCATGCACATGTACCTCCTCAAAACAATACACATGTTTAAACAGTTCTGGCTAACATAAATCAATAACAACTTTTCATTTGGCTTATTTACAAGGATCTTTTAATAGAGTAGTACCTGCATTTAGTTGGGTTTAATATTCCTTTTTTTTTTTTTGGAACATTTGAAATGATCTCTTTAAGACCCTCTAAAACAGCAGTACCAAAGTAAGACTTCTGAAGTTAACCTTTCTTACCCTTAATTTCTGCTCTAATTTTTTCACGTATACTCAATTGTAAGTTCTATAATGATGTTCCCAGGCCTTCCTATGTGCGCAGGTAGCCTCAGGATTTAGAGCTCATTGATTGTGTGCTACTCCAGGGAAATGGCTGATTAAAAACAGCCTCTTGAGGAGTAGCTCCTATTCACATCTGGCTCATCTTATTCTAAACTCTTAATACCTGTATGGAAATATGACCCCTAGCTTTGGCTTTGGAGAACCTCAGTTCACAGATCCTTTACCTTAGGTGGCAAGGCAGAAACATAGTGAAATTAATCTCAATATGACTGGTGTTTGAAACAGTTTCTGAAGACCTTAATCACTGCCCTGACTACTTTCCTGTGAATATAAACAAATGCACTGTATTTTTATACCTAGTCTAACAATAGCTATCACTGATGATCTGCTGGTGTCTGATGCAGGCTATCTGTCACAGTTCTCAGAGTAGAAGAATTAGAACATATCTGTTCATCCTAAACATACATTAAAAACTGACATTAGGACAGATGACTGGATGGATGTTATGCATCTTATAGGACATTAACCTTGATGGAACATGTAATTCCTTTTATCATTTGACCAACAGATGGAACTACAAAGAAAAAAGAAAATACAATGGAATCTTTAGCATACTGATGTTTGGCAACACCTGGAAAAAAAGAGTATGTGCATTTTCTTTATGACAGCTAAATACATACTTGATCAGCTCTCAATAAATAACTGCTCTTTTCCTCATGCAAAGAGGAAAATTCAAAATATGTATTACAAAATGCTGATGATTTAGAAAACACCAACCCCACAAATGACTGACTCTGCTACAAGATGTCTAACAAATGTATTAAAATTTTAGTAAAGCACAACAGACGCTCGGGTATTGTATTATGAAATATTTCTCACTGTATTATAGTAATCTCCAATAAGATTTGATGTTAATTTTAGAGCATGCTTCTGCTAAAAAGGGCAAACCCTGCAACAGATTTAGTACAAAGAAGCTGAAAATATCCCGTGGAAAAAAAAAATCTGTAGCGAAATCAGCCAGCCCAAATCCTGCCATTACTCAGCACTGCAGTGACGTGCGGATGTTTGTAGTGGTTTGAGGAGCCAGCAGGGGTGGAAACTCTATGTACTCGACTCCAACATGATTGCAATTGAACCTCATCAAAGTAAGAGCTCATAATTTGTCACAGAAAACAGCCAATTAACATATGTTAGAAAAAGGCTTCATAAAGATAATATATGATTAAAGACCCAGTGCAGCTGTTGAAAATCAAAACTATGCATTTAAAAAAGAAATCTCAGCCTGAGCTTCCGTATGGTTAAACTGATAATGGCTACTATGATTTTTTTTTTTCGTAAGTAGAAAAATATAATTACAGTGCTTCTCATACGTTTGGGGTTATGGCGAAAGGGAGAACTGGGTACCGTGGCACTATTTACTATGCCTTACTTACTTCTATAAATAGTTGAAACCCTTGCCAAAACTCTGTAGTTACTTTGTTATAGTGCTATTTTAAAACACAGACCTTCATTGTGAGCTAAATGGCCTTCAGGATGCACTTTGTAGTTGGAGCATTCCTCTCAAAACCATATCCTCCCTTTATCTGTGTAAAACTCCAGGACAAGAGGACTCTACATGACTGCCCCTCTGACTGTAAAACACGCTAGGGCTGTGTAACGCACGGCTTGAATACATCAGAACTTTTGTCAGGGCTGGTGGTCAGGTATGGTGACAGTTAAATGTCAGAAATGTGATTAAGGTGCCTGTACGCAGTGCAGATCCTCTAACAAGACACAAGGCAGTCTATCTGCCCCAGCTTTGGAGCAGATGAACTATATGTAGCTATATGTATTTGGTGTAGTCTCATTATAGATGTTAAATTAAACTCTAGCTTGGACCACGTGGGCAATCAAATCCTGGCCAAGTTGATGTCATCAGAGGCCAAGAGCCAAAATCATGATGTTTAATATTACAGATATCAATGAAAAAGTCTGATCAACAGTCACAGAGACATAAACGCATCGAGCACGATTAAGAGGTGCCAGAGACACCACTGTGAACCAAACAAAGGTCCTGGTCATCATGAACCCGAGGCTTTAAAGGGAGAATGAAGCAATAAACAAGAGAACTAATACAATGATTTTAGAGAGAAAACTGCTACAGAGAAAATACCACAGCAGAACAGGCTAGGTAGGGGTGACTGAACAGGAAAGGGCTGACTGAGGTGAATAACGCTGTCAGGGAAGGGTTATTTGAAAAGATGACATCTGAGGAGAGATGTAAACCATGGATGGAGCAAGGCTGCATTTGGAGGGTGAACACTCCAGCACTCCACCTGTCGCTGGTGGTATAAATTTGGCCAATTCATAGTTTCCTAAACCTTAAGTTTCCTCAGCTATAGAATGGGAATAACAACACGTGTATTCTATAATGAGGTTGTGAGGCTCAAATAAAAAAATAGATCCACATTCATTTGTAAAAATTTAGTTCGATGCAATTCAATTTCTGAAATTCTCTGTGTAAACTTGTTTAATTTTATGGAACTTATAAATAGTTTGAAACACAGAGAATATAGTATAATGCAAAAGGTTTCTAAATTTATATTAGTTGGATCCAACGGTGTGTCCTCCCTTGAGATGTAGTTATTTCACTGAAGTAATGCCCACTGGTTGAAATAGGTCTTGTGGATATAAGTTCATTTTGCAGTGCTAAATATGGATAGTACCATGAGCAATCTGGCAAACACAACACAAAATTTCTGCAAATGTAAAATACAGAATTATATTTTTTAAATCTTTTTTTTTTTTTTTTTTTTGGGGTTGTGG